>NW_017097532.1:88018-101025 GCF_001412225.1 Nicrophorus vespilloides | reverse complement strand
AAACGCGTTTCACATAACGAACTTTTCGCATAACGAACTTGCTCCTGGAACGAATTAAGTTCGTTGTGTGAGGCACCACTGTATATCGATTTTCTATATGGAAGGAAAGTTTGCTTAATTGCCGAACGATAAAAGAAAAATGTTTATCGATAAATCATTTTCAGCCAATTGTGATTCATAATGTGTATTCAAGTCAACAATCTTAAATATCATAATTTTGTATTTCCTTAGTGAAAAGTTCATAAAATACAATAATTTCCAATAAAGAAATTTTTTTTACTAATTTTATAACAAATCATCATTGATGCAAGTAAAAATTATGTGAAAAAAGTTAATTAGAGAAGAAGTGTTATGATCTGAAGACATTTTTTATAATTTGTTCAAACGCGATATCACCCGTCGTGTTACAACATACAAGGATATTACTAAAAATACTAAAATTTAGTAAATATTTCTCATACCATTCTTCGTTTCTTATTTAATCAATAGAAATCTTTAAAAATTCGTTTTTTGTAAGAATTTTCATAAAAAAAACCTTAACTAATTATTACCATTTTTTTTATTGAAAATTCATTTTCGATTTAGATACATATGGAAAATATAAATTCAATGAATAATAATGTATACAAAATCTAGGATTTAATTTTGTAATGTCACAATTATTTATTGATTTTGTTGTCATTAGTCTCGCGTCAATTTCGGTTCAAAAAGTGCGCATTTTTTTTCGAATGAAACATTTTATCAAATCTAAGACTGAACTTTCAACTCAACAAGTGATGAAAGTGAAAGTGTCTTCCAGATGCTGAACATTCAGACTACCGCAGGCAACAAGCAGAAGAGTCGTTGGAAACTGCAATAAAATCGTAAGTTACAAAAAAAAATATATTTGTTTTAAATTTTTAATTCTTTTAATATCTTTTAAAATTATATACTTAATATCTTAACAGATTTAAAAAAAACAATTATTCAATTATTGAGAAAATACTGAAGCGATTAATTTAGGTTTGCATCACTTCAATTCTTTCAATAAAATATTGTGAAAACTTTAAAAAATTACAAGTTTTGAATTTAATGGATTATTTTCTCATTTTTTATATAATATTTGATGATTTACAAGAAAAGGCGTATATTCTACATATATTATTTCAATAAGCTTTTCTTTGAAATTTAACTAAAATCAATGTTATTTTCTTTTTTTTTTGACTCGTTTGATAAATTTATTGCAACGCTTTTCCAATAAGATTTTCTATTTCTTCGAGGTAATTAACAGAAGCACCAATCCAACGGTTTATCTATGGAAAGCTTCTAAAAACACACATGATTTCAAATAGTTTTTCTTTGAAATTTAACTAAAATCAAGATTTTTCAATACGACTTTATATTTCTTCGAGGTAATAGAAGTACTAATCCAGTCAACATTTACAACATTACACATGCAAAGCTTCCAAAATACTAATATCTGTATTTCAAACAAGTTTTCTATAAAATTTAACTAAAATTGTCTCATAATTTAAAAAGAAATAATATTTCAATGATTTTCCAACAATATATACTATTCCTTCACAGATATTGCATTCTATCTTCATAATTAGTTAATTAATTTGGTACTGTTTTCATCACTAAATATGTCTATCATCTAATATGTTTAAATATTCTGAAAAAATCCATCATTAAAATTAATTTATTAAGTTCTTAAAAGCTACATTACAATCTCAGTGACAATAATCTTTAGTTTTATATAATATATTATTTTTATCAATTTCTCTGATAATTGAAAAGATAATACCTTTTCAATTATCAGATGTAAAATTGCTTTTGTCAAATGAGATTAATTTTATTATTTTCTTCATTAATAGCTGCAACCCAATTTACATATCTGTTGCATATGTTTCCATGAACTATACTAAAAAAACTCTGAATTATTCTGATAGAAAAAGCAAATATTTATTTTTATATTAATTAAAAATTATATAGTTATATAATAAATTAAAAAATGAAAATAAATATTAATATAAGAAATTTGTTAATAATGTTACACACATTTACGATTTTCTAATTAAAATTACACATTTTTCTTGATTAATTATTATTTATTTCTCATAATATATTGTTTATTATAAGCAAACATGTTTCCTAGCCCTTTGTTTTTTTTAACAGAAATCGATAACATTTTTGGAGTAAAAAAGGTATTGTCTCTTCAAAAAAAGTTTGGATTAAATGCTTCTCAGGAGCTAAGAATTAGCGACCTTTGGTCTATAATAATTTATAAAAGTGTAAAATCAAAGGTAAAATGTGTATAAAAACTTAAATGTTTGCTATAAAAAAAAGTAAGTATAATACCGAAATATATATACTAATAATAATAAGAATGGATGTGGCTTTGTGAGGCTCGTTCTGGAATTTTATGTACACGAGTTTCCATGAATCGCAAACCAGACAAAGGGCCATCCCTATGGAAGTTATGATATAGGAGCATTACTTGTTTTCCTTCTTTGTTTGCTTTCTCCCATCTACCATCCGTGAGGATAAGGGGTGGAGGGACGAGGGACGAAAAAGTGAAAGATAAATAGGAACATTTTAATATGCAACCGGAATATTCAGGAGACGAGCAGAAGCAGCGGCAACAGGATGATGTTTAAATTATTTCGCACATCTCTTACTTTGTGAAATTGTTTTCGAAACGACGCTGTGTATAATCTAGAATGGTTTTATGTGTGTGCAAGAAGAAGACAGAGATAAAGATAGAGAGAAAGAGAGAGAGATGTTCGGGCGACGGAGGAATGAGTGAACCGGAGAGGCAGAGCTGCATCTTGATTACAATGTCAGCGTGTCTTTGTTTGCAGAAACTTATTCTTGCTCGTTAAACTTCAAAGAAAATTATTACACGCCATGTATGAAGAATGGGATCTAGTGGAAAGCGATTAGTTTTCATTCGCCTCGTTCCTCATTCTTCCGTTAATATTTCTGCTGCAGACAAAAGGACAGTGTATCAAGAAGAAGAAGAAAGAAATATAAAGAGTGAGAAGGAAAATTAAAAAGTAAAAGAAAACTTGGAGGAAGCAAAAGGAAAGCTTCCGGAACGGTCAGAAGTTTTGCCAGTTGGGAAAGTAATAATAAATACGCTGCGTTAATTCCTATGTACGGATTCCTTTGTTTTTCGTTGGCGAAAAGGGGTTTGGAGAAAGGAGGAAGGAGGCACAAAAGAAAATGGTAGTAAATATTTTATGAATCTTTAAAGTAACTTTTCCTTGCTCACTTTAAACGTTGCGTTCGCTGCAGCAGAGACGAAACCCGTTTTGCTGGATGTAATAACATGGGAAGGCGAGTGGTACGAGAATAATGAAAGAAGTTATCCAAAAAAAGAAAGTGTGTGTTGAAGCAACAAGATCTGGCCGAAGTCGAGCAACTAAAAGCTTGATGAATATTTCAACGAGTTATTCTTTAATCAATAAAACATGTTTCCTGTAACTTTAAACATCCAAACCTATATTTATTTATAGTCGGATAATCAACATTTATTTCAGTTTTGTAACTATTGTAAACTTACAATTATAAAATTTATTACTGTTGGAAATTGATATAATTGTATAGCAAAAAATTGTTTTTAATTACTTGTGTTTACTTTAATTTTTTACAGTAAAAAGTAATATATATTATATGTATTATTGTAATAGTTTGGAAATGATGAAATGATTTTTTTGTTATATTTTCTTCTTTTTTTTATAATCAATTTCTACTTTTTTTATATTTTGTCCTTAGTAAAAGTGGTATGTAATAACAAATTTCCATAACTTTAAACTTTTTATATTTCTTCATAATCAACATGTTTGTTCCTTTTTGAAAACTTTCATGTAACTTTCATTAGTTTCGGTTTGAAATCCTTTCATTTTATTACTGGAAAAAAGCAACTTTTAGTTGTTTGTTTATTTATTTTTTTTTATTTTGCACTTACGTAAGGGTGAATGGCAATGGCAATCTCGCAAAATCCGATTCGAGACGAGAGAAAAATTACTCTACCATTATTCAAGTTAATGCGAAACCGTTGCAATACAAGCGAAATAGATGAGATTGTAAATTGAACTGGTGACGTGCAATGTCAATAAAACTCTTCAATCATTCAATCACCCGTTAATGAATTCCGTAACATATTTGGCGACCTTCCTACATCTGCTATGAAAAAAAAATATAGACTGAATTAAATTTAGTTACTCCAATTATTTAGTCATTATTAAATAAATTAAATTTATTAACACATTTATAATTTACCAGTTTTAATAGTGAAGTTGTTCAGTAATTTAATAATTTAGTTAATGTGATTGATTTCATTGATAATTTAATAAAACAAATTTGCTTTTGTTGTATCAAATAATTTAAAAAAAAAATATGATTTTCAATATCAAAATTATTGAATTTTACAGTATTACTATTATTAATTTATTGTTAAATTTAAATAGTAATTAATTTTCGGGTACGCTCATATTTAAGAAGTATATCAGAAATTTATTATTATTTTTTTTATTAAATTTAAAAATCAAAATATGAACTTTTGTTAAATTTACTTTTTCTATAGAATTTTTAGTAGATTCACTTTGTAAATTCGTCTCAAGACCTGAAATATGTCTATATGGATCTGTTTGCAACTCAAACCTTCAAATGTACAAAAAGCTTAATATAATTTATAATAAAAAAAACAATTTTCTTCTATTATTTACGTTAAAATATTTATTGACAAAAGTTATGGCAATAAATATTTGAGGTTTTATATTTACATTATGTAAAGTAAAAAGAAGCAATCAAAATCAGAATGAATGCGTGAAATATTTATGAATTATATATCAACTTCAATTACATAATTGCGTAATTCAAAAAATATTCTTTTTAGATTTAATAGGAAAAAAAAATATGAAAATTTATTGAATTTGTGTAATTATTATTGTTATTTAGTATTTGTAATTAAAATTTAATCTAATCCAAGTTCTCAAAGAAAAATTGCTTTATCATAAATGATAATATTATGAAATGTGCTTTGAAAGAGATGCACATTTCTGTTTGCAACTGAAACCTTCATGTAAAGCAAATGTACAAAAAGCTTAATATAATTTATAATAGAAAAACAATTATAAATATATTTTTTCTATTATTTACGTTAAAATTTATTGACAAAAATTATGGCAAAAAAAATATTTGAGATTTTATATTTTACATTATGTAAAGTACAAAGAAGCAATTAAAATCAGAATGAATGCGTCAAATATTTATAAATTATATATCAAGTTCAATTACATAAATGCGTAATTCAAAAAATATTCTTTTTAGATTTAATTGGAAAACAAATATGAAAATTTATTGAATTTGTGGAATTACTTTTGTTATTTCGTATTTGTAATTAAAATTTAATCTAATCCAAGTTCTTAAAGAAAAATTGTTTTATCATAAATGATAATATTATGAAATGTGCTTTGAAAGAGATGCAAAAGTACTGGTAAATACATTTAAAGTTTTGAAGTAAATTCGAGAGGCTCTTGATTTTTTTGGTGGATGCGCCGGGTTACGCGTTGTCCCTTTTTCCGGATCCGCCGCCACCACTGACGTCGGCGGCGGCGACGTCCCTCATGCATATTGATGGGACGCCGAATTACAATGCGAGAGGATTCGCGAAATATCGCAAACTTGTTTGTATGCCGCTTTTACAAATCCTCCAGATTTCCATACACTTTACACTTTATAAAATTATATATTCCATCGCGGCGGGCTTTTACATATTAAAAGTAAAGTGAGCCAGTTAGCAACATACACACACACACATATATATACACTAGCCAAAATTAAAATTTCAGATTTTTCAGTTTCATTTTTTCGTGTTCTCATTTCATTTTCGGTTGGTTTCAGTCCATTTTTATTACATTTTTTAAGTCTTCTCCCACGAACATCGGACACACTCTGTATAATATTCTCTCCTTTTTTTCTCTCTTTCTCTAGTTCAATTTTATTTTATTTTTTCTTTGTCAGTGGAATTGTAATTCGGAATTTTATGCATACGCAAAACTGCGGCGAATTAAAACCGACGTGTTTCATAATTAATTTCGGAAAAAATTACCGCGTCCGTGCATGTGTCTGGGTCGAAAGCAAAAAAGTTACGGCACGCTTCGTTTATTATGCATGCACGAGGAGGGAGGACCTCGTTCCTACTCTTCACGCTCTAGCTTGCTTCTCTTTTTTTTTTGGTTCATGTGTGTTGGATACGAAGAAATTAGCAAGAGTGGATTTAATATACGCTGCTGGAGGACGAATTTACCTCGAAAATAGACTAAAAAAAATATATATAAAATAATAATTTGGAAACGAGATGGAGAGACGTTACGAAGAATTGTCGAGTTGCTCCACTTCCACACGAATTCAGCCACTAATTAAAACCATCCAGAAAAATTAGCCAAATTGGAACGAATATTTTTCAGTTTTAATATATTCTTGCAGAGAGGAATGATGAACATACAGTTGCTTTTTTTTTGCTCATGTGCATTAGAAATTAGAATATTTTTATCAAGCGCATTCAACACTTAACATAGCACATTTTTTGTTTACAGAATAAATGAAATTATATAACATAAAATAATTTGAGTAACAAAAATAATCTTAGGTCAATATTTTTTTTTCAATAACTGTAAATAATTCAAAAAAAATCTTATTAAGTCTTAACTTACATTTGGTTTAAGTTATAGTTGAAAGACAAACTATTGCACCTACAAAGATAAGACAACAAGAAAATCAATAAACATTGCCTAATATAGTCATGCGAATCGAAACACCTACGTGAATACTTGCATGAACACCTGCGTGTACACCTGCATTTTAATTGAACACCTGCATTTAAATCGAACACCTGCGTGAATATTTGCATGAACACCTGCGTGTACACCTGAGTTTTAATTGAACATCTGCGTTTTAGTTGAACACCTGCGTTTTAATTGAACATCTGTATGCAAAGCTGCATTTAAATCGAACACCTGCGTGAATATTTGCATGAACACCTGCGTGTACACCTGTGTTTTAATTGAACACCTGCGATTTAATTGAACACCTGCGTTTTAGTTGAACAATTGCGTGTACACCTGCCTTTAAATTGAATACTTGCCTGAATATCTATATGAACACCTGCGTTTCAATTGAACACCTGTGTTTTAATTGAACACCTGCGTTTCAATTGAACACCTGTGTTTCAATTGAACACCTGCGTTTCAATTGAACACCTGTGTTTTAAATGAACACCTGTAAAACACCTGCATTGATAACCATAGTCATTCTTTTATTTGTTGAAATAAACTGTTTAGTCTCTTCGCGTTTGTTGAATTTATTACAACTAAGATAAAACATGAATAATTACACTAAGAAAAAAAAATTATTCAATGTATACAAAAATATATCTTAATAATCGATTTTATAAATATGGAAATATATAATACGGTTTCGATTAGTCCGGATTCACTATAGTTCAGTTTGAATATTTCAATTTAATTAAATTCTACACAAAAATATTTTTTTATGGATATATTTATTTCCTCAATTAGTTCGGTTTCAAACAGTCCGGAATAGTGGTGGAACCATAAAATGCGAAATATTGACTATATAAAACATTAATTTTTCTGTAGAAATTGATTCATTTTATTTGAAATAAATATATTATTATTAAATGAAATATATCTGAAAAATCTTTGCAAAAGTCCTAAACCGAGAAATTTGTATATTTTTTACAGTTTATTCATTTTTTAAAATCATTATAATCCTCATTTAAATTATTTATAAATTAACTTAAACTACTGTATCAAATTGAACCTAACGTAAGATTAAAGTTTTCAGCAAACACGTTTAGTTTTAATATTACTATCAAAATTAATAAGTTTCTTGAAGTTATTATATATTTTTTTTTTGCAAATAATTATTTAATTAGTTTCGTTCCGTATTTTTTTTTTGTTCCTTTTCATTTGAATCCTGCAAGAAAACTTTTTTAATTAAGTGAACGCATTAACATTTCATGATTTTTAATTAAAACCCATGAATGCCGTTTAATTGGTCGACGAAGAGTAAATATTTTTTCTTATTCCCAGCAACAAAAATCCCTTTTGTGTATCCCAGTATTATTTTTCCTGAATGGACCTAACACAAAATAACAGAAGATTGTTTCTGAATAAGTAATTTTTATTTGCGAAAAAAATAAGGACAAAGGGACGTGTGTTATGCATTTTACACTGGGGAAATTTTTAAATTATTTTGTGTTATTATTATTTTTTTTAGCTAATTATGAACTTTGGATAATAGTGAATTTTGTTTTGCGTTTAATGCGAGAGTAAAACGCGAGCTTTGAATGCGGAATGCCGAAAGTGATCCGGGGGGGTCAAGTTGTTTAATTCGGAATCCTTAGAGAGGGCGACGAGGGTGTATTGTGTTCGGTGCGCGTAAAATACTTTAATCCCAGGATGTATCGCAGTCCGGCAGGACACCTTACAAGCAGCGAAGGGTAGGGATGATGCGAGGGTGTAAGGACGTGCTGGGCCTCGCTGTTAAAACACAAGTCGGATTTAATTAGCTATTCATATTGGACTGCCTCTAATTCCAGAGTATTATGGGCCCTCGGCCGTGGTCCCCATTCAACCTTTCTCGCAGCTGCCCTTCTTTTTTTGCTCGTTTTCATACTTTAAACGCGATACACACTATCATTAACACCGAATGTATTACAAGTTACCAAAACAAAGTTAACTGCATTCTACATTTTAGTTGAAATGTTATAGTAGATGAAATAAAACTTTGCTAATATCATTAAATTTACAAAACACGTCAATTCGTAAATTTGCCTAATTAAAAGTAATTGAATTTTGACTTATAAAACTAATTAATTTATTATTAAAATTCATCAATTCATACGTTGGTCTACATAAAAATGAATGAAATGAAAACTTACAAAAGTCCGCAATCAGAATCTAAACCACTTGACAACTTAAGTAACTAACATCAAAGCTAAATCATCAATTTGACTAAAAACTAAGATTCGATGACTGCGCCTGTATTTCCTACATAAAAGAGATAGGCGGATTTATCCGCCGTTTGTCTGAAATGTGTTAAATTCTGTAATAAAAAACAATTCCCAAAAGTCTAGTGCTAATGCATGTAATATAAAACTTTCCAAATAATGTACAAAAATCATTCGCAAATATTAAAAAATAATTAAATAACTTTATTTACAAATTTATTACATATTCAACTAAACTTTCATATTAAAATGTAATATGAATTTCAGAATTTTTTTTTTATAAAATTATAATATATGGTTTATTTTAAACTTTATTATATCATAGTGCAGTTATAATTAATAGCAATTTTCTATAGAAATCCAATGAACACAAAATTAATTTATAATTCTAATAGAAGTTTATTAAATTTTGCATTTCAATAATTTTAATTACTTTTTTAGTTTAGTAGAATTAATTATATTGTTTTTAACTGAAATTTAATAATGAAACAGCTGTAATTCCATAAATTTAGTGTAAAAAATGAAATATGTAATCTTAAATTTATCTTCGAAAAAGAAACATATTTTTTTCATCTTTCAAACAATTGTAATTACACACATTTTGAGTTCTTTTATTTTAAATATATAAAAAAATGAATTAATGTTAAAAGAAACTGATGAAAATTAAAGTAATTTTAATTGAAAGAAACGCGTAAGTCAATAGTCTTACGTAATTATTACCTTCTTAGTCGTAATTTTATTTATAACAATATATTCTTTAGACTTTTACATATTTTAAGGTGTATTGATTTTTCAATAAGAAAAGTAAGTGGACATAAATTATATAATGTTATTATTTATAATTTGATCTATATGTTCATATTTTTAGCATTACGTTCATATTTAGTTATTCTTGTTTCATAAATATCAAGACATATTTTCAAATTCATAGTTTATAGACCAATTATCAACTTATCTGCAAATGTTTAATGCAAAAAATCGCGCAGAGTTGCTGAAGCGCTTACGAGGACGATTTACAGACACCTTTAATGTTGAATAACGCGTCTGCTTTTCGGGACATCATGTTTATGTTCAAATGTTCGATGTGGATGACCGGGAGCGAAAGTCTCCTATGGTCTTTCATCATAAAGGGTGGATATACCGTGCCCGGACGAATTCGCATTGTTTTCTTGAAGAAATAGTATTATTTATTTTTATAATATAAGTTTTCGTTTTTAATCCTTCTTTATTGTGAATTAATTAAAGCAGAGCGTTTATAATATTTGTAGAATAAGCAAATCATGTAATTAAAATAAACACTTATTATTATCTGCACTTAATTACAAATGCGCGAAATAGGAAATCGAGTATTTACAAACAACAGAAAATCGATGCTCTGACTCTGCGATGTTGCATGCATGTTTATTCATATTTTCCATCGGCATCCAAATATTAATTTAAAAATAACTCTTCAGCGTTGCAGAATTATTCAGCGCGTTCGATGCTCACCTACCCTATGTAGGCCAATGTGCTATATACAACATTATACATATATAAATTTTTTTCTGCATGTTGGCTTTCATTTGTTTGCTCGTTCCTCCCACAGTTTGCCTATTATTATTATCAACATCATCATCACAACCAAACATAAATAAAATGAAATGAAAAAAAAAATAGTAAACAAAAAAAAAATAAAACACTTCCATTTATTATAGATAAACGTCAGAAACAAATTGAATTATTGAAAATCGACAAATGCAAAACAAAAAAATATATAAAATTGAAATGAAATAAACAATTTAATTTGTTTGCAAACAGTTTTATGAATTGAATATAAAAAAAATACAGGTATTTTATTTATGTATATTTAAAACAAATATTATTAAAAAAAACTCAAGTTAATTGCAAATGTTTGAATATTATAATTTATAATAGTAAAAATGATTAAATTATTAATTAAAATTTTACTTTTTTTTTTCTTTATCCAAATCTGATGCTTATTTAGTAAATTATAAGTAAATTCGACTTGTTTTAAATAAATTTTCTTGTAATGTGATCAAAATGAATGAATTTGTAAATCTGATGTTTAAATAAGTTTTGCTGTAGGTCCAAGTCTAAAGACTTGTGGTATTATGGTTATCGTGGGTCCGATTAAGAAGATGACGATGCGAATGGTGTAATTTCTAATTAGCGTGGGTCCAAAAAATATAACGTGGGCCCTAGACACTATGCCCAGACATAACTAGAAACAGTGCTTTTCTTACCATATAAATATGTTTATTACGTATTCTCTCCAATTTGATGGTATCAACTAAGGCTGCGTCATGAGAAAGCGTTATTACCTATTGATTAACATATAATAATTTAATGTAGGGAAAATCTATTATGCATTCAGTTTCAGATTGTGAAATGCGATAAAAGTTGGAAAACTGAAGGGCGTCGAATGCGAGCTGCGAACTGTGTTTTCCATTTTCTCCATTAAATATGAAAGACAAATAAACATAGCCATGAAATTTTACTGCTTACATTGTCTCTCGCTTGTCTGTTCCTCGTTTTCGGTTGGTCCTCTCTGTCTCTCTCTCTTCTCGTATCTGCTTCTCCTCTTCTCATTTTTTTTTGCGCATTTCACGCACGATCCTGTTAGTATTATAGTGAAATGGAACGGAGTGAAATAATAATGGTAATAACAGAGTGGTTTAGGGCTTTTTGCAGCTCAGATAATAATTTTATGTACGTAGTTCTGGCTGTAAAAATACCTCGTCTCCTCTCCGGTTTTATTGTTGTAAGCTTCGTATTCGAATGCATACCAATCTCTGTGTCCCTCGGAAAATCAGGTCAAGCTGTTATTAAATATATATATATAAAATATAATAACATTCGCGTTCGAAATTGCAGTTTTTTTTTTCCAACAACAATATGTTTTCGAGTTGGCTTTTGTTTGTTGCTACTCTTTTGTACATGTATAAAGTTGTTGTTGATTCGCTATTAGTAAATTTGCTCTGATCGTTATTCAGTGAGCGAGTCGTAGGCGGTGGCGGCGGCATCTTCGCTTTTGCAAGCACAATGCAGTGATGGATATGTTTGTTTAGGATGTTTGTATTCGCGATGGGATCCAGAGAGGACTCTTGCGATGCACACACGTGTTGACGTAAATTTTAAGGGTCCGTCCCTTCGGGGGCAGCAGCAGGGGTGGAGGCCGTTACTCCCTGGACTCCCTAATAAAAACCGCCCCCCTCTCAGCAGAGTCGCGACTAGATTTAATATGCAACTTAACCGCTACCACCCAAAACTCGAAATCGAATTTAGTTCGGACCTTTCCTTGCTTCTCCGCACTTCTTGATTTCTCTAGACTCCGGAAAATGTTGGTCTCCTTAAATATTTACATTCAATTTTTGTTTCGCAAATTAAGTCGCCGTTTTCCTCTCCTCCCTGACCTTAACCGCATTTCGGGGCCCTTTGTGGAGAAACAATTGAGAGGAACAAAATATATCTGCAGAGCTTATTTGATCCATTTCCTGCTTTCCATTTTTTTGATGAAGATGCTTTCGAGGTTAGATTAGTAAAGTGGAGCATGCACGCAATTTTAAAATGAAATGAGATTTCAATTCAATTTATGCCTGTCGGAGTTATTTTAGGTTAAGATTTGATAATATGTTAAAATGTAAAAAGAAAATAAGATCAGCATTAGTTACTAGTAATTTTTATTTAATTTATTTAAAATCCAATTCATAGCTGAAAATTGATATAAATTATACTATAAATTGAAGAATCGGAATGCCATTTTTACTATTAATTTTTTCTTTACTCTTTAATTTATTGTCTACTTTAATGTCTAATTTAATCTGTACCTTACTCTCTACTTTACTATCTACTTTACTCTCTACTTTACAATCTACTTTGCTGTCTACTTTACACTCTACTTTACTGTCTACTTTACACTCTACTTTAATCTCTACTTTACTCTCTACTTTACTCTCAACTTTACTATCAACTTTACTCTATACTT
>NW_017097532.1:0-88002 GCF_001412225.1 Nicrophorus vespilloides | reverse complement strand
CTCAACTTTACTCTCAACTTTACTCTCAACTTTACTCTCAACTTTACTCTTTTTACACTACTTCTTTCTTTCTTTTATATTTTACATTTCACTCTTTTCTCATTTACTCATTTTAATACTTCACTCATTTTATATTTAACTCTTTTTAATATGATCCTCCTTTTTACATAATTTATTTTTCCTCTTTATTAATTTTACTTATTTTATACTTTACTATTTTTCCAATTTTCTCTTTTTTTCTTTACAAATTATACTCTTCTTCCACTTTTACATTATTAATTTTCTACTTTACTCATTTTCTCCTTTACTCCTATTTTACTTTACTGTTTTTCACCTATTTATTTCTATTTTGTATAATACTATTTTCCAACTTTACTATTTATTACATTACTCATTTTCTAATTTACTTTTAAATTACCTATAAAATGTAAATGGAATTTTTGTATTCATATTTTTTCTAATCATAATCTCTGCTAATTATTTTATGTCAGAATGTAAATGAACAGATCTTACAAAAAAAGCTTTTAAAAAAAAATATACATATTTGAATATTTCAGGTAAAACTTTGCTGTTGTTATTTTACCTCATCAAGCAATTTGCAATAAAACGACGAGGAATTAAGAAAATAAGCCTCGGCGATTTTTAATTAAAAACAATTTTTAATTATATTATGCACAGCGGACAGATAAAAAAAAGGAGCAAAAATAAAAAATCCGACAACCGCAAGAATGTTAACCCAAGGAATAACATGCGAACACAGCATACGAGTATAATTTAATTAACGAATACAACAACAAAAGAAAAACAAGAAAGAAGTAAAGAACACAAAAAAAAAGAGTAGATGCACCCGTCTAATGGTGAAACGGCGGCTCGGAATAGCTTTAACAATGTCCATTAAGTAATTATCGTTTACGGCCCCTCTCGAGGTAATTAAATTACGAATTTTGAATATTAGATTATGACCTTGGATGTGCCCTTTATGTGCGAAAGGAGAACAAGAAAAAAAAGAAGTAAAATAATAAGCGAACTTAGGACAACAAACGTAGCCCATTTTTCGGGATGATTAAGTCCTTAATTAATAGTAGTCTGGATGGGGAAAAACGGGGATTGTAGCAGACAAAAAAAGAATTGCGAAGGGATTCGTTTCGGAATAGAAAAAGAGTGGAATTAATGGTGGAGGGTTTAAAATCGCGTGTATTTTTCGGTTTTCGGAGTAACGTCGTTATCGTTTTCGGAGTCCGGTACTTAATATAATTAAAATGTGGTACGGAAACAGCGAATATGCTAGAGAGTGGAAATTGGGGATGCGAGAAGGGGTCGGTTTTCATATAAGGGTCTTGGCTTTAAAATTGTATAAGGGTTCTTCGTGTAATCTGGAATTTTAACGAGGGAACAATTACGAATTAAACACTATAATTGTCCCCCACATCGGAATCAGCCCGAAAGCAGCCGGTGAATGCATGGCAGTATGAGTGTACGAGTGTATAGGTTAAAGTTAGGGGACGTGTAATGGCTTCATTACACATTGATGAATATTTCACCTCTGTGAATGAGTTCGTTTATATCTATTTTTTTTTGTTTTGTTTCTTGTATAAATGAATGAGTTTGAAGTTCTGTTCTGTTACAGAATTAATTTCGACTAAATATTAAATGTTAAGTCTGCACATGACTTGGACAGCCTATGGCCACGAGGAGGGTCCATATTTTGTTTTTTTTTGCGGTTAGCGAATGTGTTCTGTTTCACTTGGATTCGCGGCTCTCTTTGTGCCATTACAATTTAATATTTACGAGTGCGTGAATAATTGAATCAACGCTGAAGAGGATTACTATCACTGGCGGCATTCGAAAAATACACAGAGCCAAGTGAGAGTATGGCTTATGAGCATAAAAAATAAGGAAATTCAGCAATTTAGAAGTAATTTAATTAACAGTTTGTGCAAGATATGCAAGGTATAATTATGAAATTTAATTTAATTCTTTACCAAAATATAATACTAATTATACAAATTTATAATATCTTCAATTTAATATAAAAAAATTGGTTCTACTAGCGTCGCTTATGACAGAAATTCATTGTATTTGTACAATAAAAAGAAAGAAAAAAAATTGCAATCAAAACTTAATTTTTAATTTAATAACAACCTAGATGTATTTTCAACAAATATATAAATTCTTTTCAAAACACTTTCAAACCAACTTATAGTATTTTTTTCATATAAATAATATAGTTGGTACACCTAATTTATATGTATCTGACATATCCCGTAATAGAAAAATCTCGGGAATTTTTAAGATTTAAATTTCCCGGGAAAAGCAAACATATTACATATTGTTAAGGTATTCAAAGTGATTACGAAAGACATTATTATTATGAATAAATTACAAAAGCATTGACATTATACAAACTCTATAAGACTGAGCTAATAGTCATTATAATTAATTATATTGAATTAGGAAATAGAAAAAAATGTTTTTTTTTGTACTAGAAAAAAAAAACTCATAAAAAATGATTATATTTATGATGTTTCAAATATATTTAATATATGTTCTGGTTAATTAAGTATTTAATTAATAGAAGTCTGTGTTGAAAAAGGGGGACTACGAGATCAAAAAAAAACATACAATAAAAACATGGGTAGGGAGATTCTACTCTAAGGGTGAATTATCTTCAATTTATCATTGTTAAGGTTTTCATTGAGTTAATTCATTGTCAAGAACAGAACGAATACTTATTACGTTTTGTTTAGGGTGAATACTTTTTCCTTAACGACACAAAATTAATTAATAGTAAATAAATGATGTACAGAAATATTTTGCATAATCATATTCCGGATTGTTTGAAACCGAACGAATATAGAAACTAAATACATACAGGAATAGATTGCACAAAAAGATACTTGAATTTTGTGTGTTTGTCAATGAATTGCAACTGGGGTGTGAAGACAAAACTTGTGCTATTTACTTCAAAATCTTCATTCATGTCAAATCATTATTTTAGAAATTATTTTTCTTGTAGTACATTACAATGAATAAGAAAATTAATGTTTTTATAAACCAAGTTTGCTTTTCTCTTTGTTTTTGTTGGTGGATTGCAACTGGGTTATGAAGGAAAGGTTCGCTATTAAACTTAGAACTTTACTATTCATAACCATATTAAACAGCGCCTATACAAATACATGTGGTGCGAAAGAGTGCTAGTATGAAAGTGTGTTAGAAAGAGAGAGATAGAGAGAGAAGTGTAATAGATGGTTGAGAAGGATAGCAAGTGCGGCATCCTCTGCATCTCGACTACCAAAACTTCGGACAAGTTAAACATAACAAACAAATTACAAAATAGTCGTGCGCCTCGCGATGGCCATAATTTTAAACCAAAACCACCGCCGCCGCCCTTTGCTCATACAAATATATTTTCCGTATCCCACGGCAACATTTCTTGCTTTTGTTGTTGTTTCTTGTTCTTTTTTCTGCTCTCTCTTTCTTGTTGCACTTTTGTTCTGCCACGCCGAATCCCCGACGAGGAATTATAATTAAACTTTTGCTCAAAACAACCGAGCTGCATATCTGATTCTGCGCTATATCTCATCCTCCTACATACTTATATAATCACAACTTAGTTTCATTTTGTATCATCTTAATCAGTTTTTTCTTTAATATTTTACATAAATACGTTACATTAAAGACATTCAATAGATATTCTAAAAAAAATTGATGACATTTGTCAAGGAACACCATTAAGTTTCTCGTTTTGACATAAGGTGACTGCTGTCATTTCATGAACATATTAAAACTTTGAGTTTGTCACCAGTTCCCCGCTTTGATACAATGTGACAGCTGTCATTTTGCAATACCATTAAAACTTTAAATTTTGTCACAAAAGGCGAAAACTGTCAATTCGCGACCCATTACAAATTTAACATAATTTTGGGTCAAAATCTCGATATTTTACCTCATTGGAGCAACATTTTATACTCTTGCTAATTATGTAACGTCATTTATAGCTGCATATCTGATTCTGCGCTATATCTCATCCTCCTACATACTTATATAATCACAACTTAGTTTCATTTTGTAACATCTTAATCAGTTTTTTCTTTAATATTTTACATAAATACGTTACATTACGGATATTCAATAAATATTCTAATTTGATTATTCATAGGATAACAGTTGTCAAGGTACACTATTTAGTTTCTCGTTTTGACATAAGGTGACAGCTGTCATTTTATGAACCCATTAAAATTTTGAGTTTGTGACCAGTTCCTCGCTATGATACAATATGACAGCTGTCATTTCGCAATACCATTAAAACTTTAAATTTTGTCACAAATTTGGACACAAGGCGAAAACTGTCAATTCGCAACCCATCACAAATTTAACATAATTTTGGGTCAAAATCTCGATATTTTACCTCATTGGATCAACATTTTATACTCTTCCTAATTATGTAACGTCATTTATAGCTGCATATCTGATTCTGCTCTATATCTCATCCTCCTACATACTTATATAATCACAACTTAGTTTCATTTTGTATCATCTTAATCAGTTTTTCTTTAATATTTTACATAAATACGTTACGGTACGGATATTCAATAGATATACAAAATGACAGTTGTCAAGGAACTCCTTTAAGTTTGTTTTCAGTTTCTCGTTTTGACATAAGGTGACAGCTGTCATTTCACGAACCCATTAAAACTTTGAGTTTGTCACCAGTTCCCCGCTTTGATACAATATGACAGCTGTCATTTTGCAATATCACTAAAACTTTAAATTTTGTTATAAATTCGAACAAAAGGCGAAAATTGTCAATTCGCGACCCATTACAAATTTAACATAATTTTGGGTCAAAATCTCGATATTTTACCTCATTGGAGCAACATTTTATACTCTTGCTAATTATATAATGTCATGTATAGTTGATATCAAAAAATAGGTAATGAGATTATTATATAATCACAATATCAGCTTTGAACATTTGCTGATTAATTTGGAATATAGGTGTTGTCCATGCGCAATATCCGGATTATCCAGATTTAGCTGACAATATTGGTGTTCCAAATTAATTAAATAATAATTTTTAAGTTTCCAAAGGGAAATATTTGTATATACTTTAGAATCAGTAGAAAATTCTTAAAAAGTTTTATTATTTTATTTCTTTATTAATTTACATCAATTTTGGAGACAATATTTTAATTTAATTAAAAATCGTAATTAGGAAAAATTGAATTTTTCTTATTATAAATATATAAAATAAATATACAAAATGTAGACACAATGAAATATTCGAATAAAAAAAAATGATAAAATTGTTTAGTTAATATTGAAATTCAGTAAGTTGAATTGTTTGTTTGTGTTTTCATCAAAAAAAAAATGGATTTGACCTAAATGAAGTTTGGATAACTTTCTGAAGATTCGTTTGTAAGTGTTGTAGATGAAACAAAACGCAGCATGATGTTTGATTTATACGCTTAATAAATTGCGGCTATTTAACGTGAGGCGATTTGGGACTATCCGTGCTGGATTTATCGTTCGATCCCTGGGAAAAACTTATTGTTTGCGCAAAGTCGAATGATTGATTCGGATTCGGGCGCGTCAAATTTTGGAGAGCCGCTCATAATAAAAGTATCCATGAATCACATATCCCTTTAGTTTCCTTAAGGAGGAGAAGCCGAAAACGAAGGTTAGAAGAAAATGAAAAGAAGTATCAAATCTCGACGGCACGAGAAAAGAACGAGAACAAATGCGAGTTATATTCGTGTTTTCCCTCGTGTACTCTTCCACTGAGGAGAGTGAGTGAGTGGATTTATCAGTTTCATAACTCACGCAACATGAGAATTAGTCTATTGACAACGTGCGTAACCGTAGGTTTATATACTTTTAAAAGAATCGAGTGTAATGTTTAAGAGAATGGAGTGATTGATTGAGTACATTTATTTTTTGAATGAAATACATTACGTATTTATTACTGCATCAAATTTCACATAATTCTACAAACCTACTAAAACCATTATTATCATATCATTAGCCATAGTTTTAGCTTCAATTTGCATGTTTATTAGTTTATCTAATTTCTGCAATTTTTGAGATATTCGTTAAAATGTAGATTACAACAAAATCATAATATCTCACAATAATAAAATTACATTAAAATAATTCCCTAAGGTTTAACTTTAATTTTCTTTAGCTTTAATATTTTGTACCTAATGTGGTTTATGAGATTTACCTAAAAATGTCTTTTTTTATGTCTTACAGTAGTTTTCGAGATATTGAAAAACATGTAGAAAACATAAACTGTCATTACTTCAAATTTTCACAGTAAATTACAACAATACCATCAGTGATACACGAATACTTTTATACTCATATAATGCTTATTTCACATATTTTGTACATCTTCAACTTTGACAGTAAATTACAAGAGTAGTGTAAGTATCTCAACTAATGCAATTACACTCAAAATATTCCTTAACTTCAATTTACTTCTTAAAAAAAAATACATTTAACAATATTCGAAAAATTCAATAAAGTATATAATCACTGCTTTTTCACAAATTTTAATATTTTATTAGTTCAACTTTGACAACAAATTATAAGAATTCCATAACTCTCACACTAATTCTATTATATACAACATATATTATATAGTTTTAGATTAAATTTGTTCATTATATATAAATCCTCCTTTATAATCTTTTGAAAGAAAAAATAAAATGTAAGAATATTTCATAACTACCTTGTATAATTTTCTTTAGTTTACCAAAAATTCAAGATTTGGACACATTTATTTGATTCATAAAACAAATCTGTTATTTTAAAAATTTATTATTTAGAACGAATATTTAAAATCATATAAAGTAATTGAATCTGTTTGAAATATAAACTATGAATGTATTATAAAATTCCAGTTTAAATATTTTAACATTGGATTAACAATGCAATATATGCAAATAATCAATAAATTGCTAAAGGCAATGCGTTTATTTTTCGATGTTGCAACGATCAAAGAGAATGAAAATGAGCTTGTTTGTAACCTTTGATACACAGATTTTTTTTTTAAATAATATTTTTATAAACGAAAATTATAAAACAAATTAATTGAAAAAAATCGAAACGATTATATAAAAGTTTTTGTATTTTAGTTTTATTGTTATAACATGATGGTTAATTGGGGTATTAAAATTTTTGTTTATATGCTTTGTTAGATGTTGTATTTTTCATATTTTTGTATCTTTTAAATATTTCTGACAAATGTGCCTGTTAGATATGATTTGTAACTTTTGTTGAAGCAGATTGTTAGAAAAGATTATATAAAGTTATCGGTTATTTTGTTGTTTCGCTTAAACTTTGTCATGATAAATTTAACTTTGTAGATAAATGTATAAATATTATAAAATAGTTGTAAGCATGTTTAGAATTTTATCCACTTTCTGCAATTTTTGATATATTCGATAAAATGTAGACACGCTCAAAATTTTGTTGCTTCAAATTTTGACCGTAAATTACTGCAATATCATCAGCGACACACGAATACTTTTATACTCAAATAATTCTCTATGGTTTTAGCTATAATTTGTTTATTCCGTATATTTTGTACCTTATATAGTTTTCGAGAAAATCCGTAAAAAAATATACCAAACCATTATATAAAACTTTTCAGTTCTTTTGTTGTTTCATTTAAACTTTGTTTAGATAACCGGTTAACTATGCAGATGAAGCTACATATTTAATATAGTTAAATTTTAACCCTTTATGTCTCTTTATGTTTCACAGTGAAACCACATGTTTATTTCTTATAAAACTAGCAAGAAAAATGTGTTTATGCATTAATTAAAGTATTACACATTTTTAACCTAATTTATCATAAAAGTTTTGACAAAATTAAATTGGGCCACAAAGAGAAAAAATAGTTGAAATGCTTATAAGACAATTTTTTTTTGTTTCGTTTAAAGTTTTATCGTGATAACCGATGGTTAACTTTAGAGTTAACTTTGCAGTTAACCGGTTATTTATAAGAGAAAACCCTAATCGTAGGGTCCGCTATTTATATATCGATTCCGCGGAGCTTAGGACGCAGACTCACCGTATCTGTGCGTGGCTGTGTGTGTGTGTGGATGCCGGCGTCGCGACGGCTACTATCAGCTGCCGACGCTTCTGTCAGTGTTCAAACGGCTTTTGCAGCGAACGAACACCTTCCGAAAACCCATCCATATCCGAAAAGACGCCGATACAGCGAGCGAGATAAGCTAATCTCACGTGACATGTTCTAGCACGAGATCATCCATCCCCGAAAGTTCTCGAAATCCCCGAAGAACATTATCCGCATCGAATGAATTAATAACAAAGACAATTAATTGACGTGCTTATTAATCCGAATCAATTGACAACAAAAAAAAAACAATAGTAGCAGAGATAAAGAAACTCTTGTTTTCAGTGCTTTTTAATAAACCCAGTGACCTATTCTATGTATGATTAGAGAAAGAGAGAGAGAGAGAATTAAGGGCACGTGGCTAGTAAGTATCAGTATTGTAATACGTAAGGGTTGTTTTGGGAATGAGGAGGGTTATAAGTATTCGATAAGTGGCTGCCTCCACCTGACGTTGTCGAGGAGCTCAAAAACTTAATTTGGTTCGGGCCACTTGGAGTGTAATCAGTGTATACGGTTACTGTGTGCGATTAGGGTGATGCCATTACCTCCGCAGTCTCCGTCCTTAATACCTTTTCGGCTTTTAAGTTTAATGCTGAGCGTTTCCGGTTTTCCGTTCTTCCCCTCGATGGCGACGAAATGTTTATGTGTCAGCCTTTTCAAGAGAGAGAAGAGAAAAAAATATAAAGAAACGACGTGTATATGGCAATAACGAATCGATTCCGTCCTTTTTATTGCCGTTGTCTTAATACAATCCGATCCCATTTGGTTTTAGTGCGCGAAGTAAATCTTGGAATGCGAGCGCGGGGAATCCCCTCTCAATTTTCAACATTGAATCAATCCCGACTGATGTTCGCCTACGGAACAATTAAACCGTCCGGATGTCCGGATACAGCGCATACGTTTTTCCAACCCCATCTACCAATTAAACTGCGAGTTATTTATTGCACCGCACGACTCAATTCGTTTTACGACCCCGATTCATAATCATCCCCATGTGCGTGAGAGAATTATAAAGAGAGTAAATCGAAAACGCATTTTCTTTTCGCTTTTTTTTTTCTTGTCTTCTTGGCTGGTGTCTACTGATCTAGTTAACTTTATTTGACGTGAGGGAATTTTATCGCGTCCCCCAACGGAAAACTAATTTTCAGTCATACTCCTGAAAACTCCCATTTTTCTCCATATAACTTCGGACGTTTGCTAATACTGCATTTAGAAATGCGTCTACTTTCGAAACTTCGGCCATTGATAAACTCCAACAGTTGGCACGACTGCTGACTTTAATCGACGTTAGCCATACGTCATTCATATATTTTGAAATTTCCCTTTCATAACATTATTTCCAATTAATACACTTTAATGTTTATTTTATAGTTGTAATTTTATGTATTTAAAAGCATTGTTAAATCAATTCACATAAGTTCGTAATTTACATAAATCAATTATTGTAATTTTATTAATAAAATAGTTTTGAAATTATATAAAATATATTTTAGTGTTTAAATACTTTTGTGTTTTATTTTATTTTGTCTGATAGCTTTAACGTAGTAAAATAAAAAATCTTGGTTGGAACTAAGATTCGATGATTACGCCACCATAGTGACATTCAGAGAAGGCTGTTCAAATTATAGGGCGGATATATCCGCCGCTTATCCATAAGGATTAATACTGCAGTAGTTTTGAAAACAGTGTAATGTAAATATTTGATTCTTACAAATTGAAAATGTTTGAAAAACCTTTTGAACTGGTCGTCAATAAATTAAACAAAAGATTTCAGACGTGTCCATCATGAAAAAGATACAAAAAACAAAACTGAACATTTCTATAAAGGGTTTCGCGCTTCAGGCAATAAAACCTTTAACGATAAACTAGACAAAACAAAAGGGAATCGAATATTTATTTCAGCCAAATTCCTGTTTATATTTATGAAAAAGTTGCGTCTCGCTTGGAACTAAGATTTAATGATTACCACCACAGTGACATTCAGAGGAGTCTGTTCAAATTATAGAGCGGATATATCCGCCTTCTTATACATAAGGATTAATACTGCAGTAGTAGATTTGACAGTATAATGTAAATATTTGATTATTACAAAGTGGAAATGTATGAAAAACCTTTTGAACTGGTCGTCAATAAATTAAACAAAAGATTTCAAACGTGTCCATCATAAAAAGAAATTAATTTAAGCCAAATTGCTATTTATATTTATGAAAAAGTTGCGTCTTGCTTGGAACTAAGATTTGATGATTACCACCACAGTGACATTCAGAGAAGTCTGTTCAAATTATAGGGCGGATATATCCGCCGATTATACATAAGGATTAATACTGTAGTAGTAAATTTGACAGTATAATGTAAATATTTGATTATTACAAAGTGGAAATGTATGAAAAACCTTTTGATCTGGTCATCAATAAATTAAACAAAAGATTTCAAACGTGTCCATCATAAAAAGAAATTAATTTCAGCCAAATTGCTATTTATATTTATGAAAAAGTTGCGTCTTGCTTGGAACTAAGATTTGATGATTGCCACCACAGTGACATTCAGAGAAGTCTGTTCAAATTATTGGGCGGATATATCCGCCTTCTTATCCATAAAGATTGATACTGCAGTAGTAGAATTGAAAACAGTGTTATGTAAATATTTGATTCTTACAAATTGGAAATGTGTGAAAAACCTTTTGAACTAGGAATCAAATATTCATTTTAGCCAAATTGCTGTTTATATTTATGAAAAAGTTGCTTCTCGCTTGAAACTAAGATTTGATGATTACCACCACAGTGACATTCAGAAAAGTTTGTTCAAATTATAGGGCGGATATATCCGCCGATTATTCATACGGATTAATACTGTAGTAGTAGATTTGAAAACAGTGTAATGTAAATATTTGATTCTTACAAATTGGAAATGTATGAAAAACCTTTTGAACTGGTCGTCAATAAATGAAACAAAAGATTTCAGACGTGTCCATCATGAAAAAGAAATAAAAAACCGAACGTTTCTATTAAGGGTTTCGCGCTTCGGGCAATGAAACCTTTAACGCTCAACTAGGCAAAACAAAAGGGAATCGAATATTCATTTCAGCCAAATTGCTGTTTATATTTTTACATTTATTTTTGTTTCCTTTGCTTGTTCTCCACTCTCGCCCCCCCAGGAGGATCGAAACAATTATAATTGAAATTGCTTGTATTTCTGCAGTTTATGTGATTGTGTGTATACGTATATATACATATTTTTTGTTTGCTGTGTGTAGGTTTGAATTTTTATCAATTTGGGAAGTACGAAGCAATTAACTAACGGACCATTAGGCCGCAATTTTCTTCCAACTTCGAGCGCCCTTTTCTCTATTCCTCTCCTTGTATTTCTCCCTCATTCTCGTTATTTTTTTTTGTTCAATTCTGTTAATTTTTATTCCGAATGAGAAATTAACCGTTTTATCGGCCGAATAAAACGCTCTTAGATACCGGACGATCCATGAATACTAATCGACTTCCGTTTCCGGGGAGTGGAAAATATGAAACCGGAAGTTTTACTTTCTTTTGTTTCGGTTGTTGTTGTTTTCCTTGTTCGATCCTTCGACGAAGCCTGAAACTGGCGCCTCGACTGTGAAAAGCATATTTGTGTGTTTGTGGAATTATAATTATATTCCATTAAGGGCACAAACGCGAACGTATCCGGAATCCCTTTGGGTTTCCGTCAAGGCATTGTTCTGCGAGAAACAATGCTTAAAGAACGAAGTAATTGCCGTATCGAGAAACATTCTATTCTTATTACTATATATACATGTATTTATATATATGTATGCACATTTCAATGTGTTTGTGTATATATTTAACAATTTAGCAGAGTTTATGTCGCGCCATAAAAATGCAAATTTCGACGTCGACAAAAGAGGATCAAATTTATTTTTCATCAGTTTCCTCCACCTCCGGCGACGCCTGAAACGCGAACTCTCCCACTCGCAATTCCCCCACGTCAAATAAAACTACCAACTTAAAAAGAAAACGAATTAGAAATAAACGGTGAAGCGGCCGGCAAAAGAAAATGTAGATGGAGATGGAATGAGAAGAAAATAGTATATAAAAAATGTAAAAATAGCGGAAAAATACAGATTATGGTAATTATTCGTTTTTTTTTCTTCTGAGTTGACAATATATGGGAAATATATGTAATGTTATACAACTGAGTTGAAAATAGTAATTTCTTGCACGTTTCATCTATAAATAGCAATTTAGAAGAAGTAATGATTTAGATGTTTATTTATGAATTAAACAATAAGAAATATATAAAGAAATTTCATATTATTTAACTTTAAAACTAAATTTATTTCATATTTATTAAATGTGTTTCATTTCTAGAATGTAAAATAATTTTGTACATAATTTTTTGTTGAGAGATTTTGGACTTTCAATAATAAATAAAAATAAAACAAATTTCTTAAAAATATTTAAGTACTAATTATGATTTATTGGCAAAATAAATAATTATATTTTCAAATTTCAATAGATGAATTTAACCAGTTTTTTATGCAAGGCTTTAACAAAAAATGTAATTTTTGGCAATCTAATATGTAATGAAACGACAAACGTTTCTTGGTGGGTTAAACTGTTGCGACTCGAATCAATTTCCATTGCATAATTGATGGTATTAAATTAACGGGCGTGTCATGATCTAATCGCACTAATTACTTAATTGACAGCTGTCAAAATGCAATATTACGTAGTCGCCTAGTAATTATAACACTCTACTTGGGATACTCGTTTGCATAATAGATAATTTTTCCTTACCCCAGAAATTACATTTCAATATTGATAGCTTATTAAATAAAGTTAGGATTTCTTATTTAAAACTCTATAGTTTTTATACAAAAGAAATATACTAATCTTAATTTTGTCTATGTTTAGTTTATGCGATGAATAAGTTAAGTAAATCAGATAATTTAATTGTATAGAGAAATTAATTATAATTAAATAGAAAACACTGTTTTTAGTCTTCAAATTGTGATTTTTTATTGAATCATACTGTACAAATGGCGGCAAATTCAAATATTGCGTTAATTTTGGGACACCCTTTACCATAAATTAATTGGGTTTAATTATAATATTAGTTAATAGTTAAACGTAATTCTGAAGCATCAAACACAAAACCAATTAAATAAATTAAAATATTATTCTAAGCTAAATATAGTAATAATTATTAAATTAAAATGCATTTTATATATCTAAAGGTCTATCAACCAATTTAATAATAAATTTCATAAAAAAAAACTAATTTTATTATTTTGTTACTATTTTTATTTGAATTTTTCATATACATATAGTAATAATTATTTTAACTTTAATTTTAGCAATTTCATTATGCGATGATATATTGTTGAATACCTTGCGCATCCACCTTTCTTCGCACAGTTATATATTATAGTAAATATAGTTTATGTAATTATTACGTATATATGCATATTTTATGTTTTTCTTTATGAATTAAAAGTAATTTTCTAAATTATATAAAGTTTTTAAGTAAAGTTATTTTTTGTTACTTTACTACTTAATTTCATGTACAGTAGAACCTCGCTTAATGAGCGAAAAATGACTTGCTTAACGAACAATGTTTCTCATAACGAGTGACGATGAGAAGAATCATGATTTCGAACCAGTTCGCAAATTATGCCAAACACTCTCATATAGCGATGATAATTCTAAAGAAAAAAATGTAAAGGAAGATTAACTTTCATAAAAATTTTCTGTATTATTTTTTATAAAATTATGAATAAAAATTTCAGAAAGAATATAGTAAGACCAATTATTTTTCTGAAATTTAATAAACCCTTTTTATGTTTATGATTTTCGGTATATTGTAACTCATTGATTTAGTTTTATGCGGTTTTAAAAAAATATGGAACGTATTCTTTATTTTTATACGTGTGTCTATTCCTTTTTTGTGCGATTTATATGTGCGTTTTCCTGTGGAACGTATCTACCGCTTAAAAAGAGAACCAAGTGTATATTGTTTACCAGGGTCATCCACCAAAATATCTACGTAATTTGAAATATAGAATGAAATCACATCTTACAAAAGTTAAGCAATGCGTAATATGATTAGTATTTGATAGGGTGATCGGTACCCTTTAATCACCAGGTACTAATTGATAAACTCAATACATAATGATTAAAGGAAACATGATAGCTGCTCAACTATGTGCAAACTTCTATCATAGCTTCTACTAGTCCCTAGTATGGAAACTAATTAATAAATAACACGTTACACATTATTTTCTGAAGTTTTAAGTTTAACGGACATATTATTAGGACATATTAATGATGCAGTGGACACTAGGTATCAGTTATATAGATAACGATATTTTTCATGGATAACGAGGAAATGAATTTTAATTCAACTATTTTTCGTGGGCCCTAGGCACTGTCTAATATGCAAGGCAGCCTTGGTTTAACGTAATCACTATAGAATGCATTGAATTTCTTAAGAATACTATTACATTAGTACTAATTAAATAGGAGTGTTTAATACAAAGGTTTTAATCCACTAGGATTTTCTTTGAACCATTACATCAAGCACTATTAATAAGCGGATTACGTAATATTCATGGAAATGTAGAATTGTATTTATTTAACATACTGGTTTGTCTATACATAATAGGTATAAAGTAGTAGGATGGTCTGTTTCGGGGAGGCACAAAATCGGAGATCAAAGGGCGGCACAAAAATTACGTATATATTTTATGATGTACACGTACACACACTTTATTACATTTTGCCTTTTGTGGTTCTCTACTTATGTTTTTCTACTGTAAATAATATACATATTCCCTTTCATGTTGCATTCGGGCGGTCGGTGAACGCAACGAGAGGGAAACGGGACGATCCCAAAGCACTACAGGAAAAGAGATAGAAAATGCGATGGAAACAGAAGAAAAAGATAGGAAAAGCTAAATAATAACAGACAAAAAAATACAGTTACGAAGTGGAGAGGAAACTGGAAAACGCGGAACAATATTTCACAACAATTCCGAGGCGTATAATGTATTCAATTTTCCGCGGCCCATTCGTTTCCGACGTTTTTCTACTAAACTCGTTATTAATTAATTTTAATTGAAATTTATTCCCGTTTTCATCCGCAGACAGAAAGGGAAAAAATAGTAAGAATGTGAAGGAAGTAAAGCGAAATAAATAATAAACACTGCTTTTTCGAAGCTTAAATAAAAACGCTTCTTCAAGTTTGAGAGTAAATTATAGCTAAATTACCAAAGATACAATAATTCCAAACATACTCTTCTTAAAGAGTGAATGTTTGTATTTAATTTGGTTAATCTATAATGAATTTGTCACTCATAGTTTTTGAGATATTAGCAAAAATATAATATAAAATATAATATCGCTCTTTTGAAGCTTAAAAAATGTTTCTTCAACTTTGACAGTGAATTACTGGTAAATGACAAATAATATAATAATACCAGTATACATTTTTTTAAAGAATTAATGTTTAACTTTAATTTGATTATTGAATAATGAATTTGTCGCTTATACTTTTCTAGATATAAACAAAAACGTTTCTTGAAGTTTGGCAGTAATTACGACTAAATGACAAATCATATGCCATTAATACATGTATCATAATCAATTTTGTTGTGTGGATTAATGAAGCTTCAAATTTTATATATAATAATATAATGTTAATAATATAATTAACATGATGATCCATTAAATATGAGAGGAAACAGAAATATAAATTGGATTCTGAAATTTTAAATTTTTACTGTTGTTCGAGTCTTTGGCAATGTTACGTCTCCGCTACTTTCCTTGAAATGTTTGTAAGTCATGGGGAAATGAGCGAGTAAAGTGAAGAGGAAAAAAAAAGTGGAGGAGAAACAACAAAAAAAAAAACAGTTAAGAGAAATTCCAGGGCCGACGGTATATGACAGTTTCCGTTGTAAAGTCGAAACTTTACTTTGCATTTTAAAAAAGTTCAAATGAACTTCGCGTATAATTTAATTTGCGAAGTTTAAAGTAAAGTTTCCATCCTCGAAATAAATATTTTTTTTACTCGCATCAGCGTAGTAATATAAGGGTGGAAAAAAAAGAGAATGAGTTGCGGTGAAAATAGAAGAAAAGAATTGTTAAAGATGCGTTCGATTTGGTAATAAATATATAAATTCCTTTACGGAAATCTCTCTTTTATAAGCGGATATTGCGATTGTTGTCGGGTTTTCGGCCGATGATTGTCTGTGCATCTTTTATCCCGGAGATGTTCGGATCCGTCACTCGAGTGACGTTTATACGATGGAAGCGGCCCGTATGAAATATGGATAAGATGTGCAATGTGTGTACTTTACTCATGCATAAATAAAACTCGAACGATGTGATTCGAGATTTGTAAACACAGTTTCGCTCGGGACTTTTATGTACATGAGCGGAGGTCGACGGAGATAGGGTTTTTCCGAGGATGAAAAAGAGAAGAGAAGAAAAAAAAATGTATGGGAGAAAGGATGGAATGGAACTAATATTCGATGCATAAAAGTTCTCCCCCCGGATATATCGGTCGCTTTCTCTTCGTCATTCTACCATATTTTTCTACTCTAGTTTTATATTATTTTTTTCTTTTCCGACTACTTTTGGACGAGGCGAACGTTGCGATTCCATCGGTACCTTGGGCCTACAACTTCTCTTTTTTTTTTTGTGGTGATGTCTTCCAACAATGCAAATCGAGCGGCTTTCAGGAACTTTCAGTGCCTTATCGACCGATAACTTATAATAAATATTGATTTATCTGCTAGAAAAGTACGGCTTCAGTTACTGCTCCCTTAAATAAATCACGGAAACGATCTGTATGTAATAGCGTTTTTTTTTTTATTATATATACTTTAGGTCATAAAGATTATTTATTATTATTTATCCGCGTAAAGTAATTCAAATAAATTGTTTTTATTACAAATATACTTCTTCAATGATTAATTACGAATTATCACATAGAATTCTAACGAATTGAACTTTAAAATGTTTAATTAATTTTTTTTTTGATACAGATCTTACATTTTCACTTATCCTTTTTTTACACGGTAGATTGGTTCCTGAGAAAAACGGAAACATGTAAACATGCATTAAGGAAACGCGGAGGGTCCAATAACCATACTTGTTGAGGGCCCAATATTTGTAGCTACGCGACTGATTAATAATCTTTTTAGTTAGTATTAATATTGGGTAAATTGTACATGGTAGATAGAGAAAAACGTGTATTAAATTAGTTTTAACATTTATTACGTAATTTTGTAAAACGAAGGATAGGTTTCAACGTTTACCAAACAGTCTTAGTGGACAGAAAGCGCGGAGGGCCCACAAATCATATTTTCTGAGGGGCCCAATATTTTTAGCTACACCACTGATTAATAATCTATGTACTTAGTATTAATATTAGTTAAGTTATATACGTAATTTGATATACGTATGGTGGTTTGGTTTAATTAATTTATTTTTTTGATACAAATTTTACATTTTCATTTATTATATAATATACACATATTCCTCGTTTTACACGGTGGATTGGTTCCTGAGAAAAACATGTAAAATGACAACCATGTAAACATGCATTAAGGAAACGTGGAGGGTCCAAAAACCATACTTGTTGAGGGCCCAATATTTCTAGCTACGCGACTGATTAATAATCTTTTTAGTTAGTATTAATATTGGTAAATTGTACACGGTAGATAGAGAAAAACGTGTAAATAAATTAGTTTTAATATTTATTACGTAATTTTGTAAAACGAAGGATAGGTTTCAACGTTTATTTTTTTTTATCCGTGTAAATCTAGTACCGTATAAAATGAGATATATGCGTAATTATTAAGTGCTGCATTAAGAATGTCGTGAGCCTTAGCGACGAATTAAGTAGCAAACAGTCTTAGTGTACAGAAAGCGCCCACAAACCATATTTGCTGAGGTGCCCAATATTTTTAGCTACACCACTGATTAATAATCTACATACTTAGTATTAATATTAGTTAAGTTATATACGTAATTTTATATACGTATGGTGGTTTGGTTTAATTAATTTATTTTTTTGATACAAATTTTACATTTTTATTTATAATATAATATACACCTATTCCTCGTTTTACACGGTAGATTGGTTCTTGAGAAAAACGTGTAAAACGGAACCATGTAAACATGCATTCAGAAAACGCGGAGGGTCCAAAAACCATACTTGTTGAGGGTCCAATATTTCTAGCTACGCCACTGATTAATATACTTTTTAGTTAGTATTAATATTGGTAAATTGTATACGGTAGATAGAGTCCTGAGAAAAACGTGTAATAAATTATTTTTAACATTTATTACGTAATTTTGTAAAACGAAGTTCAACGTTAATTTTTTTAATCCGTGTAAATCTAGTACCGTATAAAACGAGATATATGTGTAATTATTAAGTGCTGCATTAAGAATGTCGTGACGACCAATTAAGACTTAGTGGACAAGTAAACTGAGAACAGAAAGCGCGGAGTGCCCACAAACCATACTTGCTGAGGGACCCAATACTTTTAGCTACACCACTGATTTATAATCTGTTTACTTAGTATTAATATTAGTATAATGGTTTGGTTTTTCTGTTTTAATAGAATTTTCTTGTAAGTCTAAAAATCTTCATAATTAAATACTAATAAATTATGAAATGATTCTCTTTCATGTACAATGGTTTCTACTATATTATTTCTTTATTTATTATATATAAATTTATGCCATGTTAGATTGATGCTTCAATATTGCAAATGAAAAAGAACAAGTTCTAAGTGTAGTTTTTTTTTTATTGATTCATAAAATATGTTCTAACAATGCTATAATTATCTATTTTCCATTTAAGTGCTTTTTGGTTGTAAATCATAAGGAAGATGGGAGAGATTTTTGGAACAATAAGTAAATAATAATTTTAATGGCTATGTTTTATTGTATTATAGTCTGTCCTATAACCCAAAGGACTCCCCCTTGCCTTCGGATCTTATCCGAATCGGGCGATAATGGTAATAAAAATAAATGCGAACCGCAATTTAGTGGTCCAATAAAGGCGTCCATTAACGGCGCATTTTGTCCGGGATGCTTGATAACGTCCCCTCCAGACGAAAGCCCCACGATATTACGCAACGAATTATTATTGTTATTATTATTATTATTATCATTTGCGTTTCGTGGCTTTTCACTGAAAAAAAATGAAAATATAACAAAAAAAAAACAACAAGTCCCTGAGGCTGGAAGATGAAAAATAAATTGCTGTGTAACTGGGACACTGGTGGGGAAAGTTGGGGACATCACCCATCTCCCCTCGGGATAAGTTAGCATTCGACTCCGCGCGGACGTGTCGTGATTGCGCGCATCTACATCTACATACACGAGGTATTTTGGGGTTTGAAGCATTGTTGCAACTGCGAGGGAATGTGCATCCCCCCGAAGCGGAGAACTGGCGCGCGCTCTTGTTGCGGAAGAATGGAAATTTGTGTAATCACCGAAGAGAGACCGGATAAATGCATTTTCCATTCCGCATTACAAGAGAAAACGGATAAAAACTTTCAACTAGTTCCGAGCCTTATAAACTAAATGCCGCCATTACATAACCCCCGGCATTTTTCCCACACACACCCCCACACGCGTCGCACAAATACAACCGTTTTATTTAGGCCACGACTCAATTAAAGCCGACGATAAACAACGTACCAGCAATTACATAACAAAACCGGCGTTTTTGTTTTGTTTCTAAGATAAACTTGGTGCCGGTGCGCGATGGGGTGGTTCGGATGAGGTGGAGGGGGGTGTTTAAATTTATGGCGCCAATTAAAAAGTCGCATAAAGCATTTTTTTTTCGCTGCTCGGACGGCGGGAGGTCGAGTGTGTTACATTACGTTTCGAGGATTGAATAAATTTTGCTTTACGATCGTGGAGCGTTTATAACGTTTTGTTTTTTCTCTCTCTCTTTCTGTTCTTCGGCTCTTTTGTCTGCTCGTAGACGGTTTTAATGAGAAAATTTGAATTTCCATTACGCTCCCTAATTTTCCCTCATTATCCCGAATTGTTTATGATGTGACCAAAAAAAATATTATGTAAAACGATTACCAGGAGTAAAGGCTTAATTGAAATTTATCGCTCAACTAACTGCAAACCAAAGAGGCTGTAAATTAAATAAATTTACGGTGTTTATGTAATTATACAATGTTTTCAATTTGCTACTTCAGTTGACACTTTAGTAGTGATTAAAGCTGTATTCATAATTCTATGTGAGAAGATAAATCCAACGTTGTATTAAAATGATCTTGATTACACTGCCTTTCATATTTTTCCACAAAATTTAACAAGAAAATATGTTTTCTTTTAATTTTAATTCTAATATTTTATGTGGGTCCCTTGTGGGCCCTAGGCCTAATGGTTAAATCCACAATGAATCTTTTTAATCTTAAATTTATTTTATCTATAATAGGTTTTGTTTCATTGGAAATCTAAAAAATCAATTGAAAAAGCACGAATTTACTAGAAATATTGGACTTGTTAATTTATGTCTCTTATGACGCATGGTATCGATGCACCAAAATTTAAATTATAATGAGTATAATATACCTGCTTTTTCCAACTTTAGAATTTTCCATTTTGTAAGGAATATATATATTAATTTTACGATTTTTTGTAATATATTTAATAGGAAAATATGTATTTTTGAATCTTAATTCCAATATTTCATGTGGGTCCCTCGTGGGCCCTAGGCCTAATGGTTAAATCGACAATGAATCTGGAACGAACTCATCTTTTTTAATCTTAAATTTATATTATCTATAAGAGGTTTTGTTTCATTGGAAATTTGATAAATAAATTTAAAAAGTACGAATTTACCTTAATTGAAATTATTATGAGTAAAACATAACTATTCCAACTTTAGAATTTTCGATTTTGTATGGAAAATATATATGGTTTTTGGCTTTACAAAATATTTGTTTTGTTTAACGAATGTACAAATTTAATGAGTATATTTCCATTACGGTCTCTAATTTTCATTCATTATCTGCAATATTAATTATTATGAAATGAAGTTTATTATTAATGAATGTTTAATTAATATATATTACGTAATTGGCAGTAAAACAAATTAAATATATACATACCTTTTTTCACATCATTATATTTAGTTTGCGTATTTTATTTAAATAAAAAATTACATGTAAAAAAAACAGACAAATGTTTACGTATTTCCAAGTGGCGAAGTTACTGTGAATGAAATATAATATAAAAATTGATATAATCTCTAGAATTCAAATATATTTTACTATAAAATTTACATATTTTTATCAGTACAAAATTTGATTTATTATTATTAATATTTTATTTTATAAATTTGTCTATATATTGATGAAACTTAAAAAAATACAATTTTTTGTAATATATCAATGATGAAAATTTGCAAAATTTATACTCATACTATTTTTTTTCATTTACAAATTTTATGAAATATATTTATTTACGAATAAAATATCTTCAGGATATACCAACAAGAATAACTTACTTTCAGTAGAATCTTGTAATTTTTTTTGATAAATCTTAGACAGAAAATGTCATTTATTATAAGATTACCTTTATTCAATGACGATTTCATTTCAGACAATTTTTGTTCATTAATTAAATCAATAAATTTATATAATTTGTATATACATTTTTTTTTGTAAATATTTTAAGTAAAATAATCCAAATTTATTAATCTTATTTTTATAATTATTTATTGTTGTTTATCCGTTTTCTATATAGCCTTACATTTTTTTCTTCTTTAATGTTTTATACTTTAATTTTGTTGATTTCATTTGAAAAATACGTACCTAATAAGCGAAGGAGTCCACTAATAAAAGAGGTATTTTTTGATACATATTATTCCATATTTTATTGGGTACAAAAGAATACAAGAAATATTTTGAGCGTCGTCCCCGCATTTCGTTTTGTTTAAAGATTAGACGTTGCGCGTTTCGCGGGGAATTTCCCAATCTTCTACCCTTATAAAGGGAAAAGCGGAAAAATCCACAAGGAAAATTTCTCTCTCCTCGTTCGCCTCTTGATATTTCCCTTTATATTTATGTGATATATAATACAGAAAGAATATGTACGGATGTTGTCTGAGCAAACGACGAAATAAGTTCTTCTCCCATCCGTCCGTCATCCTCGCACACGCGGCGAATGCCCCCCTAAGTGTGTAATTGTGTAAGCGTTTCGCATATTTTCTCTGCGTTATTATTGCCTCCGAAAAACTCTGGGAATCCCCCTTCCGTCGCGTATATATGCGAGAGATGAATGGTTACGCCGGGGAATGTGGCAATGAAATTCCGCATTAAACGCGATTTAATATATTATTAAATGTTGCGCGTGATGTAATATAATGCCTGGAGGAAAGGGCGAGACGACGGATGAAGGTTTTGGGGGTGCCATAGACAATTTGGGTTTCTTATTAATGTCCCTCTTAGATGGTTGTAGGGCCCCGCGGCGACTGTTCATCCTCATCCTCATCCTATACTTCACCATGTGTTTCGCTGTATCCAAGACTATAGTGAAAGGACTAGATTCGCGTCCGAAATCTAATAATAATCAGTCCCCGGAGAAATACACGGATTGTGGATAGGGGATGTGCGTTTCCCCTTCTAATTAATAGCAATTAATCATAACGTCGGGCCGCCCGTTTTTCGGCGCATTATCAACTAATATCGGACCCGTTAATTACGGACTTGGGGTTCCTGGGCAAACTGTGAGGATCGGCGAAATTCTCCAAGAATTCATGCAGGATAAATTAATCCATTATGAAATCCCTTCATCGTGACACATCCATTCCATTTGCAAACCCAATCCCTGTACTTAAAAATCCATTCATTCATTACATTGATCATTCCGCGAAATGTACATGCATTGTTTAAATTAGGTCACCCCATTTCGTAATAAGTTTCTGTAATGCATTCACATATTAATACAAAATAATTTAAAACATATGCCTAGTCTTATATGTTTCAACTGTAGTTTCTATAGTTTAAAACAAATATTAGTTAATTAGTTAACCAAAACACTAGTATTTATACCAATTTTCTTGTTTTTTTTTTGTATGATTGGATAAGTAACACTTTCCAATAATTATGAATTATTAGATACATCTTATGCATGTTAATGTTATAGCCCGATGATGGGCCTATTCTTATATGTTTGAACTGTAGTTTCTATAGTTTAAAACAAAAATTAGTTAATTATTTAACCAAAATACTAGTATTTATACAAATTTTCTTGTTTTTTTTGTATGATTTGAAAAGTAACACTTTCCAATATATTAATGTTGTAGCCCAATGATGGGGAAATCTGTGGCCCGGCCTTGGTTTTATCTGGCCCGCTATAGATTATAAAACAATAGGATTTGTAATAGAAAAAGAAATTTTCGATTTCAATATTATAAATAAAAGACTATTTTTATACATTTCAATGTCAAGTTAAGATGTATCAAAGAGTAAATGTTACATAAGTTTGTTGATTAATTTACAAATCAGATTAGTAATGTCGTGTCAGATATGTCCATGAAAACCGCTTATACAATGTTAACAACATAGTATGATTGATTATCGAATCAATTCGGTTCAATGCTGTGCTTAATAAATACATGATTGAACTTCTCTTAATCCTCTAAACCGGTTAATTATAAATTTCTTTTAATTTTTATTGCAATAACAATTAAAAGAAATAATTAGTGAAAAGATTACTTTACAAATTTTGCTAATTGTAGATTTATTTTATATAAATTTATATAATAATAATTAAATTTATGATATTTTCTATAGGAAATTTTGTTAATTTAAATGAAATAGATTTTATTAATAAATAATTTCTTAAAGTCATATTAACAAATAATAAAACAGTTTGATAAACTTTAGAAACAACAGTCTCATATAAAATGAATCACGTACTAAAAACATGGTACTAAAATTGAAGATATAAAAAAATAATGTGATTTACATAAAATTTGTGTTTCATGGATTCCAACTGAAACAAATTTCCGGAATATCTCGTTACGTATGACCCATAAAATTACGCTATGAATATACTCAAACAGTTACTACAACTAATTTAATTAAAGTAAGTTATAATAATTTGGTTATAAAACGGGAATTATTAGAAGGGTTGAAACACAATTTCCTATGCATCATAAACAAGAATTTGTTACACAATTTCGGAGCTTCTCCCTCTCTGTATATATATATATATAACTCAGTCGATCTCTATTATATAATACGATATACAACCTAAGTCTAGGTGAGCTAATTTCAGTTTTCGGATTTCGACATTGGAGACGTAGGATGGTGTGTGTATGATGTTTTTACTCTCCCCCGCGACCGAAGGAGCAAACGAGTCACAGCCTCTCTGTATGCTAATAAAATAAATTAGATTATGTTTCTCTCTCTCTGTCTGTGTCTCTTTATAACTCTGACTCTCTTTAGTCCCTGAAGTTCCTATATCACCCTCATAACTCCGTCTCCTGCGAAATGCGAGGAGAAAGAGATGACATGTTTTGTTAGAATTTCCGTCGACCCATTCAGCCCTTCTCCCCATCCGCGACAAATTTTAATTGCCCTAATTTAACCACACCATGAGCACGCATTTTTCCCGCATTACACCTCAATTAAACATTACGCAACTTCGCAGGCGCACACAAAGCCAAGCCGCGCTCGCGCTAATTAATTTGTTTTAATTAAAACAAGGCAAGGCAAGGCACTATCGGTTGCGATAGGTCGCGTCTAATTAGTATAATGCCACTCCTGAAATTCAACAATAACAGCACCGAAACAGCCGCAGACGTACATACGCGATAAGCTCGGCAGTACGAATCAAAGGTTATGTAATTGCTTCATTACATTTATAACCCTATATAGTTCATTATGTTGTTGCATTAGGTTAGATAAGATTGCGTTTGATTAAATATGATTATGTAAGGTTAGGTTTAGTAGTGTCAATTTAAGTTAGGTTAGGGTATAATTGAACTTATCGCTATGTAAAGTTTCTTTACCTCTGCAAATAAAGGCTTATTAGTACGGATCAAAGGTTATATAACTGCTTCATTACTTTTACAACCGAAGTATTTGTTATGTTGTTGCGTTAGGTTATAAAAGATTGCGTTTGATTAAATATGATTATGTAAGGTTAGGTTTGGTAGTGTCAATTTAAGTTAGGTTGCAACTGCATCCATCCCTTCGTAAAGTTTCCTCATCTCTACAAATAGAAGCTCAGCCGTACGGTTCAAAGGTTATCTAATTGCTTTATTATATTTACAACCGAAATGGTTCATTATGTTGTTGCGCTAGGTTAGATAAGATTGCGTTTGATTAAAAAAGATTATGTAAGGTTAGGTTTGGTAGTGTCAATTTAAGTTAGGTTAGGGTACAACTGCACCCATCCCTCTACAAATTAAAGGCTTAGCACGGATCAAAGGTTATCTAATTGCTTCATTACATTTACAACCGAAATATTTCATTATGTTGTTGGGTTAGGTTAGATAAGATGGCGTTTTGTAAAATGTGATTATGTAAGGTTAAGTTAGGTAGTGTCAATTTAAGTTAGGTTACAACTGCATCCATCCCTTCGTAAAATTTCTTCATCTCTACAAAGAGAAGCTTAGTAGTACGGATCAAAGGTTATCTAATTGCTTCATTACATTTACAACCGAAATATTTCATTACGTTGTTGGGTTAGGTTAGATAAGATTGCGTTTGATTAAAAAAGATTATGTAAGGTTAGATTTGGTAGTGTCAATTAAAGTTAGGTTAGGGTACAACTGCACCCATCCCTCTACAAATAAAGGCTCAGCACGGATCAAAGGTTATCTAATCTGTTCATTACATTTATAACGTAAATACTTCATTATATTTTTGGGTTAGGTTTGGTAGTGTCAAATTAAGTTAGGTTAGGGTACGACTACATCGATAATCCTTATGTAAAATTTCTTCACCTCTACAAATAAAAGGTCAACAGTACGAATCAAAGTTTATATAATTGCTTGCAAACCACTTCTCTACCATTTATCTCGATGCAGAAGAGTCCCCATAACAGTTATTTTTCCATCAAAAATCGATGTTTTATCAACACACGAAATTCAGAATACTTCATTGGTTTCAAATTCACTAAAACCACTGTAACTTGTAAACTAAACGTCAGATTTCCATGAAATTTTGACAGGCGTTGTCTGAAGGTTGGTACTTCCTAAAAATCATAAGGATTTGTCGACAGAGGCGCCATCTATATGTGATCATACAAACTTGTTGAGTTACAACCAAAATAGTTGCATCATGTTGGGTTATTTTAGATAATTTTCATTGTCAATTTAAGTTAAATACGACTACACCCATGATCCTTGTGTAAGTTTCTTCGCCTTTACAAAAAAATATTAAGTTATATAAGTTATTCAATTGCTTGATTATAGTATGAAATGAAATAGTTGAAATCTGATATTGGTTAAGTTGTTTGATATTGGTTTAAGTTGGTTTGAAAATCATTAAAAACACTGTAACTTGTGAACTAAACTGTAGATTGCCATGATATTTTGGCAGGCGTTGTCTGAAGGTTGGTAGTTCCTAAAAATCATAATGATTAAGCGATAGAGACGCCATCTATATGTCATCAAACGAACTTGTTGATTGAGGTGTTACAGCCGAAATAGTTGCATCATGTTGGGTTATTTTAGATAATTTAAGTTAAATACGACTACACCCATGATCTTTGTGTAAGTTTCTTCACCTTTACAAAAAAAAATAAGTTATATAAGTTATTCAATTGCTTGATTATAGTATGAAATGAAATAGTTGAAATCTGATATTGTTATATTATTATTTCTATTATATTTTTTCCTTTGATGCTGTTTTCATATAGAGTACACAACGTGGCGCATCCACAATATCTCAATTGGAAATTTGCAAGGGAACGAATTTCCGTACATTTTTTTTGTGCTCTGAAAATGCTATGAATATATTACGTCTACGTGTTTATTTCTACTTGTTTCAAGCACGTGCAATAAATACGCTTTTGCTGGATGCTGTATTTCCTGCATAAATTTCCATACGTGTGTGTATATGAACGGATGATATTAAAGTCTCTGACTTTGGTCTGCGGGCGGATGGATAAAACTGTTTGTCTTGGATGCGAACGGACCCCAGCCAGGTCTACATCAAACGCCCGTTCGGACCCCCACATATTGGCGTTTAATATTTGGTCTCGAAACCATCGGTCAGCGCACATACATCTCTACATACAACGTCAACAAATACCCACATACATATATACACGAGTGCGCATAAATTCTAGTCGGGATCGAAAATAATGTAGCATCCAGCAAAGGCATAAATAATTAAATTCGTAAAGCGCAACGAGAATCTCTGAAAGTTTAAAATCACTAGTTCCGCTTTATATACTCCTGTTTTTTTTATTTGCTGAAGGAAAGGCACCTTGTATCACCTATATACACAGTTTGTGTCTTTTTTTTACTAGAAGCGCATCTCATCAACGTTTGCGAAAAATAAAAAAAGGGAAAGAGCGAGCCATAAAACCGCATTGAGGAATTTCATTTTTCAGCGCAAATACCACATGTATAGGTCATTTATTCCTAGAACGACGAATGTCCGTACTATAAAGAATATATGGAGTTGCATCTCCGCAATTCGTCATCTTAATGTGACTTTATTTTCTCGCTCATAAAACCTAAATAATATTTATTTTATTTTCATGATATAAACATATAAAAATACAATTTAAAAATAATTTAATTTACATTTTGTATGTCTGAATGTAAATCTTTTATTAAAGCTAATTTTGATGTATAAAATAAAGAAATATATACAATATTTTAATATAAATTATTTCTTGTAAATACGATTTATTAGAAATTTCTATTTTGTTCTGAAAACTTATTTTTCTATATAATTTATGAAAAATTTAATAATACAGAAATACCTCGCATAGTATGGGTTGTGTCAATATCCTGGATTGTTTGAAAACGGACTAATCGGAGAACTAATTACATATTTTTTTGAATCCGGGCTAATTGAAGCAGAGGACAATTGGAAGTATTGCTTTACTTAAATAATATATTATTTGTACATAAAATTTTGTATTACAATTATGAAAAATTGTACTAAAAAAGTCTGAAAGATCTTATATTACAAAATTTACACTGAAAACTATAGCAGATGATAAAATGTAATGAATAAATTTCACGTATAAAACGTAATAACAAACAGAATCAATAATTGAAATTGTACTTATTTCAATATATTTCAATCAAATAATGGAATGAAACAAGCTTTACAACGGCTTTACGTAAAATGAAGAAGCCTTTTCGATACTTGTTTTTAATAAAGAAACCAATTCGAACGGATGTAACATTTTATTTGACTTGTTTTCATACCTTTGATGTCTTGTATAAAGAAATTTTATTTGAAATAAAAATCGCTCTCCATTTCATATCCGTTGTATATTTACCTTTAGAATATAATTTTTTCTTGTTCATTTTTTCAGAACATCAGAATAATCAGTACTTTATTTGATTGAATTTTGAGATTAAACCTTAGCTTTTCAATTTGAAAATTTAGACATATTCATGTTATTACATCTTATTTTCTTAGCAAAAATTAAAAAGTACATTACATTATTTTTTTAAAGATTTTTACTAAAATTTAAATATATTCATTTTATTACATGGGATTTTCTTCATTATTAAATAAAGATATTTTTTAGAACTTATGTAATTTGTATTATCTTTGATTGTAATTATTTTTTTTGTTATTAAATTAGAATTAGAATTTTTCAATATTTAAAAGTCTTTGGCAGATTTATATTACTTAAGATTTAGTGCAATAAAAGTTATATGACTGTAAACATTTTCTTTTACCTGATATATTAGGTAATTAATCTCAATGTTTTCCATGAATTTCTATTATAATTAATAAAAACATATTATTTTGAAATTTATATTTTTAAAGTAATAATAATTTGGCTTTAATTTGGTTTCTTAACAATTAATTTGTTTCGCATACTTTGCGAGATATTAGCAAATATATAAAGACACTGCTTTTTCGAAGCTTAAAAGACGTTTCTTCTAATTTGTTAGTGAATTATTGCTAATTTACAAATGATACAATAATACTGCACGTTGTAAAGAGTGAATATTTATCTCTAATTTAGTTGCTTATAAGCAAAATGATAATACATTTCTTTAATTCAGACATAATTTCATAGATTTTTTTCCATCAATTTATGCAAAATGTAATAGATTTAATATACAAAACTGTACAAAATTCATTGTTTTCACAATTGACTCGATTATATAATAATTAAAATTCTGTAAAATCAATATATTTAAAAATTGCATTGTATATTTTTAAATTAAAGTTTTCGTTATATTATTTTTTTTCTTCTAATTTCATATCAAAATGTTTACAAATTGATTGATGATATAATAATTTTCTATGTCTAAACTTTCCAAATGGAAACTTTTTCTTTAATTAGAATTCTTTTATATCTAATAAACAATTCTTTAGAGTAATAACAATAAGTTTTGAAGTTTTTACTAAAGAAATGATCAATAATTTCTTATAGTTATTTAACTTTTACTCGCATAATATCTGTAGTATTTGTATTTTTTTACTTATTTTATTGTATATTTAATAGATTCTAAAGAATTATTTGATTTTTTTTGTTTTTTTTTTCACGTAATAACTCAGTATTTAGTAAGCAAATAAACAATAATTTATTTGACGTTTATTCGATCCTTTTATATATAATTAATGGATAAAGTTTTCTAATTTCAATGCGAATCAGAGACTAAAGTTATTAATAACAATAAACATAAATCTTCGAGTTATTTATTTTTTTCACTCTGCTTCTCGTTCGTTTATTTATTATTTTTTTTCCCTCTATCTGCCGTTGTTGTTGTTGTGCAATTTCTGTGTAGTGATTTATTGGAGTGACGTTTACAACAACAGGGGAATGGAAAAAAAATGTTCTACTCTGTGCGTGCGTATATATGATTTTATGTGTGTATGAGAGAGGACGAAACGTGACCCAAATATATCTCGCATAGGCTCGAACGCGGCTTGGAAAGAGACGGAAGCGAAAAAAAAAGAAAACTAACGGTGTTATACCTATATATGCACGTCCCGATATGATTAATTGCCAAAGGATTTTGCGATGCTTCATATTTCACATGTTTCGTGAGCGAAATGCAAACATGCTGCAGGCAGATGAAGATATCAACAAAACTACAACAGCGAAGGCTTTACAATTCGCATTCGAATAGAGAAAATGGATGGATGTGGAGTTCAGCCTAGTTTTTGATTAGTAGAGCGAATTATTCTTTTTTTGTTGTTGCTTTCTTGTCGGATAATTTTTGGGTGGATGCGCCGGGGCTCATTTAATAAATTGCCGCTCCTTGTTGCCCGGAGGGGATGAAGTGATCGAGTGGGCCCTTTTCGCAACGTTTTGGGTTCCCTCGTTCTTGATATAATATATATGGATAATCATTGTTCCTGAATCGCTGGGAAAAAGGCAACAGCCGGTAATCCATTTACCTCTCCCTCAGAACCACGCTCACTCTTCCTTCTCTCTCACTCTCTCTCCTTCGTTTTCATTCTTTTTCTCTCTCTTTTTCTCTCTATCAGCATTCGTGCCCTTTTGGAATTGGATTACGTCGAACTTGTTATATTGGCCCCCGAAAATTTTCCGAACGTAACACATTTTCCGGCGTAAAGAGAAAACCAAACATTAATCTATATAAAAACGAGAACCAGCTCTGAACAAGCATAGAGAAACAAGCAAAAAGTATATGCAGCAAAATATTTACCAACGTTTCACTATACATTCTTTAACCTTTTTAACTATATATATATATTATTTTAGTTTACAGTAACAAAAAAATATATACACACCAAAAACGAAACAGAGAAAATTTATCGTTTTTATAAAAATAATAATAAATAGAAGAAAATATTGCACAACTTTTTATAATTATTTAGTATATTTCGTATATTTCTCTAATTTAACTCAAAATAAATGACAAAATTTGCTTGCAATAAAAAATTATATTCTAGATAAAAATTAACAAAAATTCTAAATAATTAAAAAAAAATTCAAATAAAATCTAAAATTTAATATCTTTGACTAAAAAATATATCTGATTAAAAGTCTCTGCTCGAAAATTTATTTAGTTTATTTTAAGGTAAATTTACAATAAATTAGAATTTTTTGACAATTTTAGTGATTATATAAAATTTCAATTTTTTAATTTATAACTTCAAAAAACTTTCTTATTATATAATTATTAATTTTTTTTATACATAAATACATATGCAAAATAATTTTTTGTAAACAAAATATTAACAATGAGTGAGAATGATAAAAATATATGAAAAATTAATAGAAACAACCAATTCTTACGTGTTTTCAAACCGAATATTAATATAAAATTTCCTATTTCCCAGGAAATCCCGGAATTTTCAGAACTTTCTTCAGGTACAGCACTCACTACTCGAAATAGATCATTTAGATTTTTAAATTTGTGAAGTTTTTAATAACGCAAATAAAAATTATTATAATTTGAAAAATCCTTTGATTATTTATAGTCTACTTTGTTTATTTTCTAGTCGTTACAATAATTTCATTAATATATTTAAAAGAGAAATATAAACACAAATAATGTTTTTTTTAATACATTATGTAATCAAAAATTAGTTTTATACATAGAAAACAGTAATTTTATTGCTTAATTCAATTAAAATCTTTGCTAATTATTTAACTTATAAATATTGTTGGAAGTTTACTTTAGAATTTATCTAAATTTAGAAAAAGCTTAATAAATTATTATTAGGTCTTTAGAAATGATTTATATAAACAATTCTTGTCAGTAAATAATAATAAAATATATTTTTTTATTATAAAGGAATAAAATATAAGTTGAATTTGAAGATTATCCGTTTTTATTATTATTAATTCGTATATTTGTCTAATTTAACTCAAAATAAATGACAAAATTTGCTTGTAATAAGAAATTATATTTTAGATAAAAATTCTAAAATTTTATATCATTGACTAAACATATATCCAATTTACAAAATTTGTTGGTCCTAAATTATTTCTGACTTTTAACTAATTTATGTTCTGATGATTTGAATATAAATGAATAAAATGTAGGTTTTCTTTTATTATATAAAATATTGTTGAATTTGAAGATTATCCGTTTTTATTATTATATATCAATGGAAGTAAATGTGTGATTCAGAAGTAGTTTAACAGACATGCAAAATACATTATTATTATGTTCGTATCATCCAAAAAGCGAGTAATGATCCGTGAACGACGAGCGGCAACGAAAAAAAAAAAATAAAATGAAGCGGAAATAAATACGCATCCATCTATTTCCTTGTCATTTTTCTCCATGTTCCCACCTCGCTGTCATTTTCCTCAGAGTAAGCCGTTTTCCAAAAGGTCATTAGTCGACACAGAAAGCCGTATCCAAGAAAACTGAACAAATCGTCGGAAACGGCAAACGTCGGAAATCGAAATCGAAAAATTAAAGAAGAAGGAAAAAAAGTAACGCGCTGGAAATGCAACGCAATTAACCTTTTAACCCAATTCGGGGAATCGATACGCGGGCTTTCCCCAAGAGACGGCACAAATGCAAAATGTAATTTTGTAACTCGACTAGAAACAGAATCGAGAAGGAGACGATGGTCTGAGGAATATCATGGAAAGTTCATCAAAGTTAGCGACATAATATCATCAGGCAGGGGTGGCAAATACGCGCAGGGTGGAAAAACTGAAGAGAAGGGCAAAAAGAAATGAAAAGAGAGAAAAGGGGGGGCGAGAATGTTAATTAAACATAAACACTTCAAATATTAACGAAATGATTATAAACTTTCCGCATCCCACTTTTAATTGCCTCCGATTTTGTAAATGTTCGGGCGGCGGGAAACTTCGGGACGGGCGTAGCCTGTTGGCAAACCTGCGCGAAAGCGAAAAAGTTTCGCATAATCCACTTTAAATTATTGAAACGAGATTTTTTTTTGTTCGTCCATCGGAATTACATGCACGTAACGAGATAGAAACAGAGTGGGAGATGGATAGAGAGAAATTGATGAAAAAAGAAAAAAGAAGGTGTAGGGTACGAGAGTTCGTACCATTCATTTAATAACACTTTAAATAACTTTCATTAAAATATATACGTTGAATTTTAGAGAGAAATATGCAAAAATCATATATTTTTATGCATTATTGATGTTGTAATATTATGGTGCGTCCACACTATTTCTAATATGAAATATAAATATTATATCACAGGATAGTCAAATATTTCTTGACAACTGACAGCTGTCACCTTATGTCAATGAGAGCAACTCGTGATATACTTATGGCAATTGTGTTGTAGTACAACTGAAAATAAATATGTTGGGTTGCGCTTCAAAACGTTTGAGAAACACTGATACAATATAATATTGATACCAATGTAATAGTTTACTGTATTTCTAACAAGTGTACCAACATATAAATGTATGTTTACTATAGTTTATTTCCATTATTATGATTTTTTTTCGCTCTGAACTATATTTTTGTCTCACTATAGAATGTAAATGCAGATTAGAAAATTTATGTAATATTTACAATAAAAAACATAGACCAGAGGTCGGTAACTCTGAAGCTGCATGCGGCTCTTTTAATAATAAGTTGCGGCTCCTAACTCTTACAGCGGTGATTGTAATGCTACGTGCGGCTCCCATGGCTTGTTTTGAACAAGTAATATCTTAAAAATGGCTCTTTGCTCCAAAAGGTTTGCCGACATCAGAAACTAATAAAAAAATCCTAAATAAATAAATAATTATTTGAATCGCTTTCATTTTTAAAGCATAAATATAAATAAACTAATTATCTTAATGTGTTTTTAGAAACTAAATTGATATAAGAAAAAGGGCAAAAAAAAATATATTTTTCATGCCACTCTAAATAATATTGTATTAAGTAATATACTTAAACTTTTCCATGGAAAATGCAACGTTTCTTTTTACGACGTATTTTTCATCCTTTTTTTTGTTGTATACGAGTTTGGTTTGTAGAAACAGAAAAAAAAACTCCATCCGCGTCGGAATGGAAGCAAAAGAATGAAACGCAGAATTATCTTAAATATAAATTACTTAACACAATCCATTATCCAACAAAAGAGCAATTTTTGCCGAGCACAAAAGGCGGGCCTGAAATAAATTAGATCCGTTCACTCTTTCCTCCAGTTTCTCTCTTTCTCGTACTCCTCCTCCTCATCCTTCTTCTCCTCCTCTTCCAAAATAATAAAAAAAAGAAACACACAAAGAAATTCGCGCCCGACTGCCTCCTCTCTCATCATCATCATCACCATCTTTTCCCTCCTGGCAGCAGATGCAATAATTGCACCATCAGGAGTTATTTAAACTTTATTTTATTCCAATATTTGTGTTAAGGAAACGTTGCGCCCTTCTGGAGGGTTCGGAGACGAGATTACCATTTCCATTACTTCGTTCCTCAGCGCTCTCCCTCGCAAATTTCTATACTTCCGAAACTAAATTATCATACACTCGCTGCGCGAAAAATGCAGTTCCCTTGATAAGATATTAGGGTCTGAATATGAAAGTAACCGGGTTTCCAGAATCGCATTTCCTCTTAATCTCAAAGCTCGAACGCTCAGCTCTTGGGCATAAATTAACATTCCAACAACATACATACATTCACGAGAATATTACATGATTCATCTGCGTTATGATATGGAATTGTATACAATTTCAATTTCGTATAATATGTAAAGCTTTCTAAATTACTATGATATAATAATACAGAAGTCAAGTTCCGCACTTTGTGAAACCAGAATAATCTAGAACTTTAATTATAGTAAAATAAAACGAATTTTTCAGACTTAATTTTTATTTAATTTCTGCAGAAATTCTCAAAATGGACTTAGTAAATCCGGACTGTTTCAAGCCGCACAAAGCGAGGTATTATTTTACTTTATATTTATTGTTTTAAACTGATATTTGTTTGGGCGCCAATGTAAATGGTGGCAACACCGTGTGCCAGAAAAAAAGAACGTTTGGCTTGAAAAGATAAGCATGGCAAAAAAGAATTAATACTAGTTGAGAGTTAGTTGATAAAAGTTGAAATAGAGAGTTAGTTCAATATAATTTTATTATTGTTGAATATAAATATAGTTTATTTATTATACACCCACATAACTTCGTCAAAACATTGTTTTTTTTTTACCAATAATATAATTTAGTCTAATTTTAAACATATGTTTTGTACAGTATGACTAGAGAAAACATAATCAGTCTATTTGGTTACATTTAGTACAAACGTTTTCACAAATAAATAAATATTAAAATTAATGGTCACCTTTTTTAAATTTTGCTTTTCTTCTGTTCATTGACTTGTATTCATCTGAGCATTTGCTGGATATTGCTGCACGAATCTGTACTCTATCAACATTCTTAAATTTTTCACTTACGACATCAATTAGATCAGCTACTTTATTCATATTCAACTGTGGCCTAGCAATCTTCGTGCTATTTTGGAAGAAACGGTTCATCTTACCCGTTAGACTATGGGTAGCCAGAGTATTTCTTGGAAATAATTCCATCAACATTTGTCTGGTAGCCTTCTTGTGATCATCAGAGTCGATAGAACTTAATGCAGAGGATAAAATAAAACTTCTGTTTGGTCCAATTCTAACCAAATCAGGAACAGATTCCTCCAGTTGATTTTTCAAAGCCATCAAAGTTTTAATTTTATCAGATTTAAACAAACATTTTGTCGTAATCATTTCGTCGTTTTCCAACCTTATTTTAACGGGTTTTCCTATCTGCAAATGTGTGCTTATAATATTAGTTTTTTTAATAATTTTATAATTATTTGCATCGTGAATTGATGCGAGATTTACTAAAATGAAAGAAGCCATAATAGATGGAGATTTTTTTTTTAAACTAGAAGAATGTAGATACTATTTGGTTTGCTGAAGAAATTGCACTGAAGATAAATTCAATTTGCAGATATTTATACATGGATTTAAGACCATTTCTTAAAATTGGTAATTTGTTGAAGTGGGGATGAAGATTGTAAAATTTGGCGACCCTTTTGTTATGAGGGTTCAATAAAAATTAAATGCAAAAGTTAGAACACTTAGTATGGAAGCATAGTTGCACCGTGGAGCGTAGTTGCAGTGTTGTCTATGTTACCACGTTACAAGTACCTCCATTCCTAGTAAAAGAAACGAATAATTCTACTATGATTTTTTTTTTCCCTACAACAAATAAAAATTAATACTAATGATAATAAACAAAATAAAATATTCTAAACAAAATCAATTCCTTCCGTCAAGTATGTCTACTACTTCTTCTTCCATCTGGTTTTTACAAAAAACTTGAATTTTCCAAACAACGTTTTCTTATTATCCTTCGTCTTCTGTTTTCTCCTTTTCCAAGTCCTTTTCCTTCTTGACATTCTATTTCTCTTCTTATTCTTCTTCTTCGACATCTTAACCATAATTTTTCCTCTTTTTCCTATTCCATTCAGTATATAAAGATTATTAGTTTCTTATAGAAATAAATACATAATTTAAAATTTGAAACCAAAACAAACATTTGTTTAAAAAATATTATTTTGTTGCTCAATAAAATGTATTAATAATTTACAAGACTTTTCATTCTTTCAGTAAAAAATATTTTACTAATTCTAGAATCAATTTATACAAAGTATTATAAAAAAAAATAGTACTTCAATAAGGGTTAAATCTTACTAAGCAACGTATTTTGTATTAAACAGCTTAATTTGCAATTATTTTGTTTGTAATTAATTTCCATAAATGTATACCTGAATTATCTAATTTCTATATTTTTTCTTGTTGCAGATAATTGCAATTCTACATCCAGAAACTGGGGTAAGTCTTCATTCTTAGTTACCGAATCGAATCGATATTACTGCGAGCATTACGTAATCCATTCGCATTCGAATCCGAAGAAAGGAAATGCAGACGGTATTAAGGTTGCTTTCTCTCCTTTCGTTGCGAAACGGTCAGGAAGCAATAAAGAGACGAAATCTTCGACCCTCTGACGAAACGAATAAAAGGTGGAAATTTTCTATTGCGTGCTCTTCTCAGACGTACACACATACAGAGATGAGCGAATCTCGAGACGAGCCTTAATTAATCCTTAATGGAATTCCAGGATTGCTCTTTAAACGGTGTTTAACGTCATGTAAAACGAGCGAATTTTGTTATTAACTTTTTTTTTTCTTTTCATTCGATCCTGTAATTTGTTCGTTACGTTAAGAGCATGTCGATCTGACAAATTAAATGGGATATTTAATCCGGTTCAAAGTTTCCCTAGATTAAAATCTCCTAACTGGATGATACGTAATTTTCGGAGCGGTTTTAAGTCAAAATATCCAAGCAATTTACGAACTTTGCGAAAGTTTCAGAGCCGACACGTTTGATTTTCGCACATTTTTTTTTTTGATACTTATATGTGTATGTTGTTATCGAGTTTCGTAACATTAATTGAGTTATTTTTTTGTTTCTTTATAAATTTCAATAGTTATGAAACTAATTAAACTTTAACCTAATATAAATGTATAATCCGTTAATCCAATATTATCGACAATAAACTTTATTTGTAAAATACTCCAATATTGGATTCAGTTTGTAATTATTATTGCAATAAAAAAATAATTTGAAGATTTACAACAATAATTTTGTTGTTTAAAGAATTTCTAAAATAAATAATTGTATTGAATCTGTAACAACTACGGACAAATAAATAAAACACAAGTACTAACTATAGGTCAAAATGACCCGTTTTTTAACTATTAATAAAATATAACAAATTATTAATACTATGAACCATAACTCAAAGTTCTATTGAATTGAAAAGAGAGATAATATTTCGTGATGCTAAATTATTAAATATTTTGAACAATTTAATTTATTGGTAATTGAAGACTTTAAAAGGTAGTTAATATTTCAATATATAAAACAAAATATTGGAATTGTATAGTTTTTAGTATAAATCATGAATTAAATGTAGAAATTTAAATGTATGTTTTTTTCGATTTAACCTTTTCTAGTATAAATTATGAATGAATTGTGTTTAATTTAAATGTAAATGAATGAAATATTACGTGAGAAGAAACTTAAAATTTCGTAAAGTAATTGTGTTAATTGAGTGAGTTTCTCGTGAATTAATGGAATAGAATAGTCCTCAGTTTTCAGTTTAGTATGTAGGTGCAGGCAGTGTTCACGTTTAAATTATGTTCGCTTCTCGCTTTTTAACATCTCCGTGTGTCCAAATTAAGCGAATTTCACCGGGATGATAAAGTGCAGACACTTTGTCGAAACATTGACTGTATATTAAATGCCTTCAAGTTTATGTTTCACCTCTCTGCAAAAGGGGGATTTCTGGGGGGCCGTAAGGGCTGTATAGAGTGAGTGAGTGAATGAATGAACGTGGAAAACGGGAGGCGCTAATGAGATTATTATTGCGCGTACATTTTCCACATCCCCCACTCTCTCCAACGGGAGTAGGGGTTGGCACCAATGATGCAAGTCGAGGAAAATGAACATTTGCACCATTTCCCGAGAAATTCAGGCAACCCGAGACATCAAGTCGTACTGGGCTTGAATTGGTACAAATTTATATATACACAGACATATAGATATGGGACTCACACATCTATGAACGTATATTATTGTGACTATTTGTTTTGTTCACGAAATTCGAGGCGACACGGTTTTCCTTCCGATCGCAGCGTCGCAAATTGAATTAAAATCAGCCTGCGCTTAATACGATCCTTTCTAGGCGGAACTTCCCTCGTTTCTGTCACCCCTCGCATCCCCTAATCCTTGAATTTCAGCTGTTCTTAACCAATTTTTCTGTTGCCATTGATGGATGGTTTTCATGTGCGTTGGTTTATTTATTTGTTGAATCTAACCAACTTTTTAAATAACAATAATAACATTTATTTCAACAAATTACCAACAATAAAATCAACAAAATAACATTGTAAGAAAATTAAAATCAAATTGATTTGCTGCAAAGCGCCACTGACCATAGATCTTTCTGTAAACTATTTTTTAAATATTAACTAGAAATAAAAGCTTTTTCAAATTATATAATTAATTATTAGACCTGGGTCCAATAAACCTTTGTATTTTTTTTATTTATACAATAAATATTACGTCAACAGTAATATAAAACTTAATTAAAAGTGCTAAAGTGTTACTATTCCTAAGTTCATAAGAATTTATTCCTATAATAATACAGCATTTCCTCAAGTATAAGACGTACCATTTTTCTATAAATTTGAGATCTAAAAACTGTAAAAAGATGTAAAAAAATGTAAAATTAAGATGCGTCTCATAGTAGGGAGCGTCTTATAATTGGGGTAATTTAATCTATTGATACATACAAATTAATCAATTTTAATAAAAAGTAATTTACGTTTATAAATATCACAAAAATATTTGCTTACTATCAGTATAGATTTAGCTCATCCATAATGTATTACCATTATAATTTTGAAAAAATTTTAGTTAATTTTTTTTTTAATTCGAATTTAATTCTTATTTTTTTCATGAATTATTTGCAATTTTATTTCATTATTTATTCAATTTCCTAGAAAAATAATTTTATTAATTTTGTGCTTTCAATTCTGTATTTTTTATTATAGAATATTTTCTATATTTCTATTACATAATTTACAAAATTATTTTTTTTGCAAATATTACACTTAATATAAAAGTGTAATCAGTTTCAATATAGTCCTGATTTATAAATCTGACCTTTATAAATAAAATTTTGCATGTTTTACTTAAAGTTAATGTACATTTTGTTAATATTTATTACTATAACAAAGACGTTAAACTTCATTCTATTTCATTAACTAATTAAGTGCGTCTTATGTAAACAAAATGTAAAATTAAGTAGGGAACGTCTTATATTTGGGGTAATTGAACCTCTTGATACATAAAAATAAATCAATTTTAATAAAAAGTAATTTACGTTTACAAATAAGACACAAATATTTGCCTACAACTATGAAAACTGACTATCAGTATAGATTTAGGTCATCCAAAATGTATTACCATTATAATTTTGAGAAAATTTTAGTTAATTTTTGTGAAGATAAAAGATCTTTAAAGCTTAATAGTTATAAAATATTTTCCAATTACTTCAATTTTTGTAATCATAACCTTTATTATTTTTAATTACACTCCATAAATGATATTTATGTGATAAAAATAATAGTTTACTGTATTAATTAAATAGAAAATAATATATTCTAAAATTTATAGTTCTATGTAAAAATAGGTACATTTTTCTGATAGTTATGGTAAAAATAACAAATAAACAAAATGCATAATACTAAGAGGTTGACAATCAGTCTGCTCTTGGGGTTTGCCATTATCTTAATCCGTCGCTGTTCGCTTCAGAACGCCAAAATAGGGGGAAGTCCTTTAATTTACCTGCGGTGCATTTGAAATTGTAATTGCGGCAATATTATTCGAAATGATTTGAATATTTATGAAGTTAGTGCAATCGGAATGTGTATGTGTATGTGTATATTGATGTGTATGTATGTGTATATGTATATTATGCATAGGTGTATGAGTGTGAGTGTGCCAGAGCCGGCGGGGAAAACGATGAGTGGAATGGGGGTTCGGTTTCGGTGTTCCAGGAGGCGCGTTCGGTAATTAAACGAAGAGGATACGCTAATTGAATTAACCCTTTGAAGTCCGATAGTAACTACTACCGCTACTACCATTGCATAGACATATAAAGGGAACCAAAGATGGGGATCGACACCCAATACTGGAGCTCACCCTTTACAACGCTCATGCATACATACACACATACATAAATGCATATACGTATACGCACGCATTTCCACGTATATATATATATATATACACTTGAACCGCACATAGTGCACATTGCCACCCGATACACACTCATGAATATGTAATTCCGAATTATGCATGTTATCTGCAGAATTTCCAAGTTAAGTGTATTAGATGTGTTGGCTTCATTAAATATGCCCCCCCCGTCAAAAGTTGCTATATATTTAACACCATTATCTCATCGTGGGGTGGAAGAGACGTAGAGGCGGCAGCAGAGTCGATGGAGGCGGCAGCAGCGGCGGTGGTTTGGCTTCAGCGCGAAAAACTTTAATGAGATTACGCAACGTTATTGTCGTCGCCTTTTCCTGTGCAATCGCAAATACGCCTTGAAGCCATCACAAATTCCATTAACGACTTATTAAACATCGCTTACATAAGGCAATAAACGAACATCCTTGCATCTGCTTCAAAAAAAAAATAATCTCAATTTCAAATTGGATTCAATACGGCTCTGCCTTTTTTTTATTTTACTTGTCAGTATTAATTTTTATATCTCAGAATTAAAATTTTAAACATTTTGTGTCTTTTATATCAAAATTTCAATTGTCCATTTGTTTTTATTTAGTTATTGAATTTCCTATAAAAGTCAAATTAGTTTCAATATTCTTCTGTTTTCTGAATTTCACCTTAAAATTTGATTTTTTTTTAAATTCAAATTCAATTATTAATTTTTCATGAATTATTTACAATTTTATTTCATTATTTATTAAATTTCCTAGAAAAATAATTTCATTAATTTTGTCCTTCTAATTTATTTATTTCTATTACATAATTTACAAAATTATTTTTTTTCTTTCTAATATCAAACTTAATATGAAAGTGTAATTAGTATCAATCTGACCTTTATAAATAAAATTTCGCATTTTTTACTTAAAGTTAATGTACATTTTGTAAATATTTATCACTATAACAAAGACGCTAAACTTTATTCTATTCCATCAACTAATTAAGCGGTTATCTTAGTAAATGTGTACATTCGCTATTAATATTACGTGTAATTACTAATGTAAATTAAGATGCATCAAAGTTATATATATGCAAAATATATATATTAAACTATACTCTTTACAAACGTTTAATGATAATCATATGATTTAGAACGTTATCTATAATGTGCGAGCAAGCAGAGGAAAACTGGGGGCGGCGGCGAAAAAGGGATGGCGAGTCGCGGAACGACGGCTTCTTGGGGGGCGGGGGTCTGAAACTTAATATAGATAATGCGAAGATAAATTAAATGTATATACAGTTAGTTAGGCAAGATGTTTGCAATTATATTGTGCTTACGATACCGAAACCTTATCTGCTCCTTAACGGTTTTCCTTTTCCCCCCTTCTCTCTGAACCAGCCATTCACAGAAAACCCATTTCCATGAAAATGAATACACAAACTTAATTTAATGTGAACGCTCGTTCGGAATGGCGGTGGAAGCGAAAGCTACTGCAAAGGACATACACAAGGATACGAATAAACACACACAAAAAATGTATATACACACGGATACTCTAAGAAAGATGATTAATGCGTTTAGATAATGTGTATTGTGTCGTCGAAGTTTTGGCAATTTATGTGAATATATGGTTGAAAGAACATTTGATGATATTTATCTATAAATATTTGAAGTTAATATACTTTACTTACCAGTAACTCCTTAAAGTGATCTATACTTTTTTTTATGAGTTAAGTTTCATTTGGAAGAATAATTTCATTGCTTCAAGTAATTTTGTATTCAATCATAGTATTATTACTGTTCTAATATGATTACATTTAGTTTATTAAATATGATTTAAAGTTAAATTATTGTTGTAGAAAAAAATGTACAAGCAAATTTCAATGATTCGAGGTGTGGGTCCCACCTAATTTTCTAATGAAATTTATATTTTTAGCCTTATTCTATCTTAATTTTCAATTACAAATAACTTATTTGTATCCTGCATCATATTCATTTGGTAAAGAAAGACCTAACCATAAGTCTTAATGGACAAGATCTGCCCAAAGCAACAAAAGTAAAATATCTAGGCATGCATCTAGATAGAAGACTCACCTGGAAAGATCACATTCAGGCTAAGAAGGAGCAATTAGTAATAAAGTTTAGAAAACTCTATTGGCTTGTAGGGAAAAGGTAGGAATTATCAGTGGAAAATAAATTACTTATATACAAAGTAATACTGAAACCAGTATAGACCTATGGTATCCAATTGTGGGTTGCAGCCAGTAAATCAAACATACAAATTATACAAAGGTTCCAATCAAAATGCCTAAGAAATATTATTATGGTTCGTCAGGAATAAATAAATACACGAAGATCTTCATATTGATATTTTCGAGATTACAATAGCAACATTTAGTAGTATTTACCAAGTTAGACTGGAGTCATATACTAATGTTCTGGCTATTGGCCTACTCGACAACAGTGAAACCACAAACAGGCTGAAGCGTTGCAAACCCTTAGATTTAGTATATAGATTTAAGTAATTATTAATGTTCAAATCATCATAATGGTAACTATCCACCATTAAAGATTATCCATCTATTGTCAACGGCGATCTTAAATTTTCTCAATGTTCACATTGATGAACAGATTGTGAAGAAAATTAAACGACATAAAAAAAATTGTATCCTGCATTCCGTACTACAATTGACTGAATGTGTAGGTCCTACGTATTTTATTATTTGGAGGACTCAGGTAATTCTCTAGACTTTCATTTTTCAATAACCAACAGCACTTATTATTTATGTCTTCAAAACATGAAATATACATACTTATTCGGTAATATATGTCTTAATACCTAAAGATAATTAGAATTGTAAAATTGATAATAATCTTTCTTGAGTCATTCTATGATTTTAATAAGAATTCTTAGCTTATTCTTTGTATTAAATATAACATCGAAATTATAATAATAACTACATAATATATTATTAAATAAAGTAAAAATTTAATTATTTTTTGTGTCTTCTAATTATTAAATTTTTCTTGATATATAAAGATAATTAGATTGAAATATTTTATAAAGTTAGATTTGATTCTTTACTCTTTTTAGTTTATGATCTTGTTAGATATTATTAGACATTTCTTTGTAGTAAGTATAGCATGGAAATTTATGTATTAATAACGTAGAAGGACATGAAAGAAACTTGAAAATAGCATATTAAATCGAATCATAATTACACGCGATATCGAACAATGAAAACGCCATTCCAGGATAATGCGTTTGATTATAGGTTCACTCCACAGACATGCAAAGAAACTTTAAAGAATAAACATAAACGCTCCCTCTTGTTGCATAATTTAGTACCGAATCGGAGCATTAATTTCAATCGGAATAAACACGATATTCGCCTTTTACGCAACATTGAGTGGATGTAATGTAGACAGACAGTGTCCGTGCTGTATGTATATCAACGAAATTTTATTTATAATTTAATGTCGGGGAATCCCCGATGCTCGCGTGCCTAACCCCAATGAAATCACGTGGAATTACGGCGCTTGTAAAATGCGTTCCCCCCACATTAATCACACGTTTATTTATGTTCCTATGGTGTTATCTGCTCGGCACGGCACCGCCGACAACTTAATATTAAGTTTTAATTAATCGATGCGTTTAGACCAGTCCAACTTCCATTTCTACTATACGGCAATTTAAAACGAAGTTGACTGATACCTACTAAGTTCCGCTTCTGCAGCCGGTGGAATGTTTTGCGGTCCAATTGTCGCTTAGTCCTGTCCTCCCTTTGGCCGTGTGCACGTGACGTTTCCTAAAAGCTGTAAACTACGGCCACAACATGTGTGCAAAAGCACATTAATACAAGAAATTCACTTAACACACACACACACATGCGGCTTTCGGGGCGAGAAACGTAACAAAGTTTGCGGTTCACCCCTTCGGAACAAACGGTGGTAAAAGTGTCGAACGACAATAATTTATTATATTTGTGCAGAGGTGTCAACGGCAATTTGCAATGGGACGTTAGTCTGGTAAAGTTCCGCAAAATTCTCGCTTCTATGTGGGTTACTAATTTTCCTCAATTTATCTAACTAAATTAATGCATAAACTTTACATTTTCATACAATGCAAACACTAAATGAAGCCAATTTATATAATTATTTTTATGTGATTTAGTTAATAGAACATGATTAAAGTAAAAATTAAATCAATGGCTTAGCAAGAAGTGTTAATTGACTTAATGTGTATACCCCAAGAAAAGCAACAAAAATATATGTAACTAATTTTCAACAATTTATCTAACTAAATTAATGCATAAACTTTACATTTTCGTACAATGCAAACACATTGAATGAAGCCAATTTATATAATTATTTTTGTGTGATTTAATTAATAGAATATGATTAAGGTAAAGTTTAAATCAATGGCTTAGCAAGAAGTGTTAATTGACTTAATGTGTGGGCCCCATGTATTTTTGGTTTGAAGTACTCATACTAATTTGAATTTGGAACCTCATGTCATAATTTTCAAGTATCATTAATAAAAGAAAAGCAATAAAAAATCTCGTTTCGATGTATGTAACTATTTTTTAACAATTTATCTAACTAAATTAATGCATTTTCGTACATGCAAACACATTGAATGTAGCCAATTTACATAATTATTTTTATGTGATTTAATTAATAGAACATGATTAAAATAAAGTTTAAATCAAGCAAGAAATCTTAATTGACTTAATGTGTGGGCCCCATGTATTTTTGGTTTTGAGTACTCATGCCAATTTGAATTTGGGACCTCATGTCTTAATTTTCAAGTATCATTAATGAAATAAAACAATACAAAAATCTGGTAACTAATTTTCATCAATTTATCTAAATAAATTAATTCATAAACTTTACAATTTCTTACAATGAAATTACATTGAATTAATTATTGTATTTTCTTCTTTAATAATCTTTTAACGTTGAACAAAGAAATTACCCATTTTTTTTTGTTATATTTTCAGTAGAAAAGTTGTTTTGATAAATTCATTGGGTTTCTTCCTTTCTTATGTCTAACTATTGAAACTATTGGAAATACTTTGTTAAACTTACTATACAATATATATTTTTACCATAAATACTCTAAACATTATACTTCTGACAAAATCATTCCAAAATATTTTGAAAGTCAAGTCAAGTAAATAATCTTTGATTTACGTGTCTTATTTTTATATACCTAACAACAACTTTACATGGTACATAAAAATGCCATGTAAAAACACTAATTAGTTTGAGTTTTTACATTACCTATATTTTTAACGAAATTTTTGTTCAATTTTCAGTAGAAAAATTGTTTATAAGGATAATTAGTTGTTTTAACTTTGAATAAAATAATAATATTTAGATTATATTTTTTAATAAATGTTACTTGAAAAATATTATTATTAGTTGTTAATATAAAAAAAATATCAAATTTCTATTTCTAAAAATGAACTGATATATTTAATAAACTATTAACTTTGGCTATATTATCAAGAGATTGAATAATTATATAATTAGTTTGTTAGCTTTGATCATTTGACTAATTAATAACAATAATGCATTTAAATTAATAGAAATCATTGCATTAGTAAAATGACGAATTCAAACGGAATTGTCTTCCATCTAACTAATAACTCCGTACTATATAAGCCGCTTTATATTGGTTCGATGCACTTAGTCCAAGTAATTTAAAAGCAGCAGCAGCAGCAGTTTGAAAACAACAATTATTCAATCCCTTTGTGGAATTTAGATTCTGATATCCACTAAAAAAGTTACTACAAATTTTATTTTCTATAGAACAGGTATATAATTCATATGGTTTTTTGTAATTTCATGTAGAATTTTAGAAAATGTGTGACTTAAAACAAATATGTTCACAAATAACTTTAATAGATTATTTTTAAATTATTTACGGAATTTTTATGGTTATTTCTAATACAATTACACAACAAAATAAGACAAAAATAAGATTTTTAATCTGTACGTAAATCTCTATATAATAATTTTACTAAATTTCGAATTTCTTTTTTTTTTCAATGAAAAAGTAAAAAATTCTTATTTTTTTTGAATATTTTTTTATTTTGATTATTTCATGTATAATTTAAAAAAATAATTAATTTTAATCAATCGCTTGACGATATCTAGAACGTTAATTATCTGTATGTGAATTCGTAGCAATTTATATAAACTTTTCATACAAATTCTCACATAAAATTATAGAAAAATTGTAAAAAAAATTGTAAATCTACATGAATTTTAATATATTTTTAAATTTATTTTTGTATTTGACCCTATATGAATAATGTACTATAAATTTTTATACAGATTTCAATTTAGATAAATAATATAGAACAATATTTGATGTGATTGAAGAAAATTTTGAGTTTTATTGAAAATTTTACTTATTTTTTCTTGAAAACTATATAAAATTAATGATTTTTTTAGATTTGTTATAGAGCGTTTTCTCATAATAAATTTAAATATCACTGAATTTAAATTATTTACACTAATGATTTCTGTAATTAGTTTTGGTTTTTAATAAAATTTATTGAAAAACATTTATGCCATGTTTGATAACAAATAATTTAGTTTCTGAATAAAGTTACTTTATTACATATAATTAATTTAGTATTTAGTTTACAACTAGATAATGCATGATAATAGAATCATTAACTATCAGTTACAATTATTTAATTTCATATTTTGACAAAAAATAATTATATTTTCATTAATAAATAAAATGTATCTACACTACATAAATCGTATTGAGAAGCAGAATTGAAGCAATAAAATAATATTCCAATGTGTATTTTTTATAAATAATTTAATTAATCTCTTTAATAATAATAGGATTATTGCAAAAAAAACATTCTATTATTCGTTTAAAAGAAATCATTTCAATTTTGTGATGGTATAAACACAAAACGATTTTTGCCTTTGACAAGAACTCTTTTCATGCCTGTTAATTAGCGGCGATGGCATATGGAAATTGCCTCATACACAAATACATATGTAAAACGATTTCAATTAATGAAAGGTTTTTCCTTTTATCCTTTTTTTTCTCTCCCTCTCTGTATTCTAATCTGTTCTGCACCTATATTTTGTTTTGTATATTCCTGATTGAAGGGGTTGGCGTGAGTGCCGAAACGGCGCAGGAAGCTACAGGAAATAAGCAAAAAAAAAAGGATATAAATAAATGGGAAAAACATCTGTGCACGAAACAAAGCGTCGAGTCACGCAAAAAATTAATTAATCCTTCAAAGAAGAAAAAAAAAAGAGAGACTTGACATCCGATGGATATAAACACCGGTTATTATCACAAATGGTAATATTTCTTTCGTTTTCCGCGAACCCTGAGGATTTTCAAGGGGTGGTTTGTTTTGTCGCTAATTTCTGGACGCACCCCGTGGAATATTTATCAGTCCAAATTGGATTTACCCCGAGCCAAACCACCCCCAAACGAAATTAAATTAATTTCATACAAACACACGCATTTTGGATGAGGACAAACGCACGAGTGGAGTTGGAACGTGTATATGATATTCGGATATGCCATTTGCAAAAGTGGGCGACCAATTTTATTTATATTTTTTTTCGGTTTTCGTTTTAGAAACCCTCATGTTTGTGTGTATGTGCAGACACAAAGCGCGGTAATTTCAAAATGCAATTATTTATAATAATAATAATAATAAATGTGTGTGTATGTATGAAAAATAAAAATAAATATAGAGTAATAAAAAAATTTAAATAAAATACTGGTATTGTGGAATGGAATAAAACGTGGTTAGCCTCGCGTTCGCACATACAAGCGTTTTGTTAATTGGATCCAGACCATCGGGCCATGCGTTCGTTTCAATTTAAAACAAATAAAATTTATTTATCCCCGGCTCAATTCTATCTGGCGGCGAATAGTGTGTGTGTATGTATGTGCGTACGTGAACTGGAAACTTCCATTTACCGTCGGCACACAAACGAATTATAAACACACTTCCACGTTAATAACAAAGAGAAATTAATTTAACCGTGCCAACTGCACCGACGAAACGAGTCAGAATTAACGCAAAACCGAAATTGGATCTGTCACGCACAAAGTATTCACGCACTCGTCGTTATTTCATTTGCCAATGCTATGGCTTCTCTGTATGTCTATCTATAATCATTATCTTGGTCAATTGTATATTTGGAGATTGTCAAAAGTTTTGACTATTAGATGGTTAACTAAAACTCTTAATTTGAAATATTCGATGCAACAAACCTGAATTACAAAGTGATATGACCAATTTAGATTGTGGGCCCCAAATTTTCTCGTAAGCCATCAGAATAATGTGTTTAATTGATAAGACAATGTTGCAATAAACCTTTTTTTGTAGAGGAGAGGAAACCTTACATCATACAATGACCAGACAGCGCCTGAATACATATAAAAACATTTGAAAATGAGCGACATTTTGCTAGTAGACCCCAAATATTTTTGTGGGCTTTAAACCATGTAATATAGAAACAATCAATAATACTTTACTAAGTATTATTATATTCTTTATGAAAATATTGGCAATTATATTAATATTTTTAAATTGGTAAATTTATCACATTTTTAATTTATTTAGAAACATAAAATTTTATTAAGTTTGATTATGTCTTGATTATAATTCTCACTCTGGTTCAAATTTTCTTTGTTTCAAAAAGTGTATTAAATGATAGTTACTTATAATAATATCACTTATTGCTAAAACATTTCACAAAAATACTGAAACAAATATATTTTTATATTTAATTTTTTCAAATTTATGTTCATATGTTTAGATATAAATGCAAAAAAATAAACATATTAAAATATATATTAATAATAATTAATATTTAATAAATGTAATTAAATTGACAGTTTTAATAAAGAATAATTCTAGTATTGATTAGCAATCTTTCTTAGTTCAAATTTTCAAGACTAAAATGTAAAATTTTAAATTATCAAAAATAACGTGCAATGAAATTTTTTTTGGCAATTTTCAATATATTTCAAGCTAAAATATTGTAATTAAATAACAATCATTTATACATATCAATGACATTCACTATATTATACAAACATTGAAGTATGTTGAAATATTATCTTGCTTCAGAAAATTATTAATATGTTTTTGATAAAATTGTAAAAATATGTTAATCTAAAAATCATTAATAAAAGTAATTAAATTGGCAATTTTATTTTAATAATTAAAAAACATAATAGCATTTTTGATTAATTTATAATCATCGTCTTTGTCAGTTCTTTGCTTTAATTAATAATTTTGATAGTTTTATATTTTTTTTATAAAATATTCAATATTTACCAATAGGAAGATTAACAGAGTTTTATACGTTGAACAAAAAATGTCATCAAATTTAAATCCGTGCTCTGTAGCAAAATGAAAAAAGCAGCAGGTTGTTTATAATTAAATTTCTAATTACAAGTTTGAGCAATTTTGTACTTAAATATAATTAAAAAGTTTATGTTACAATAAATATTTGATTTTGTTGTTGTCTTCCACATATTGTTATTAAATATAAAATGATATTAATGAATGAGATATTATAGTATTCTATTCGATAGTATTTATATATTATCTATTTGAGTAATAATGAAGGAAATATTAAGTATAATCTAAGTGATTAATAGCTTTACTTAGAAACTTATAAGATCAAAAGTTTCTATTTATCCGAGGGTAAACGGATAAATTTATTACAAAATAAAGTTTTTCAATAGGAATCAAACTTGTATATTTCTGTGTTAAGTACATAATTAACATAATTTATTTACTAGTTAATTATTTTATATGTAATTATGATTATATAAATACCTTTTTTTAAATTTATTTATGTTTGTTTAACTGTTTCAATAATTATGATTATTGCTATTCATTATTTTGTATGTCAACTCAATTTATTTCTCTTTACAAAATTAATTAAATAAATATCAAATACATCTAGTAATTAATAATATTTCAATGTAATTAAATTATATATGAAATAATATATTGTAAAAGAGTTTTAATTGTTATAAATATATAAAGAAATTAATGTATTAAGTTAAGTTAGTTACTAGTTGAAATCTTTACTATTAAAAAATATGATGTAACATGAAGTTGTTATAATTTTTCAGAAAACTGCATCCATTAAATTCTTCGAGTTTTGTTAAGGTCTAATTATAGAGTCCGCGAGTCGTCAAAGTTGGCAATAACTTACTTCGCTAATTATAATACTTTTTCGCGACTGAAAAATCACCTGAAATCATCAATTTTTCCTGCCTTCCTTCCCATTAAAAGTATGACGAAGGCGCAACTTTCATCCGCCCGAACTTCCTAATTGGTTGGAAACGAAATACCTTTTGATGCGATTTATACCAACGCAAAAATTTTTGTTAAACGATTTTATGGCTTTCATCCTCTTTCCACTCATCATCTCTGTCTTTCCACGCCTCACAGAGGAAAAATTAATAAAGAATTTATGAATATATACGTTTGCGCTGCTGCGTTCGTTAACTTTTTCTTTGCCCTCGCGTTTCGTTCCTGCACGTGAAGGGCTGCCGCAATGGAAAGTGTGTCGAGTACAGGGGGATAAAAAGGATCCCTTTGATTTTCAATTAACTCATTAGCGTTTTACAAAGTTAAGATTCCGGCTGCTCGCCGAAGCGGTAACTTTGTTAACGTACGAACGTAAACATACCGGGTCAAAATGTTTCGGTTCGAAGTTACGTAACGGAGTTTCCCGATTCTTGCCGGCTAATTGATTGTTGCAAGAAGTTGTTGTTTTGTTTTGTTATGTGTGTGTGTGTTGATACAAACTGATTGGATTGTTTCAATTAACTCGCGCCTGGTTCGAGCCACAAATCGAATTCCATTTATCTACTCCTTCCCCCTACAAACGTTTACTTCTTTTCTCTCTTCAAGTTTTTTTTTCTTATCCTTTCGTCCTTATATATACACACTTTCTTCGTTTTCGTACTGAGAGCACTTTTGGTTTAAAGATTCAAAGTGGGTAGCAGCCGCGAAGGCCATATTTCGGGACGCGATCCGCTTGTAAATTCGATCCCTTTCTTCCCACGGGACCATCGGGTTACTTCTTAAAAGTGAGAGAGTGAGATAGGGTTTAGTGGAGAGGGAAAAAAAAGTATATAACCACCCGCCAACGAGGGCAAATCTTTATTATCCTTCACGCAAAATACTCGCGCCAGGATTTTCTCATCTCCGAAAAAAATGGAAGAAGTAAAGGAACTTATTGATTCGGGACAATAAATATCGACGGTTAGATTTCCTACTCCCTTTCACTTTCCATTTACTTGTATTTTCATTCACTACTTTATCGCATTTGGAAACCAACTTTTATTTGTAGACCGATGTTTTAGTTACACTTTTATTTTAATAATAATAATAATAATTTATTGGCCAAACATCAAGAAGAAGAGAAAAAAAAGTACAATTTATACATAAATAAATTTTAACATACAATAAAAAATACTAATAGGCTGACCAAAGGGCTAACGATCGAGGTCTTTCCGCCCGCGAACATAAACTTTATTATGAAATAATATCAGTATTATAATAATAATAATATACAATGAACAACATAAGAATAAGAGAAAAAAAAAATATATAGAGTTGTAGTTTCTTTTTTAATAATCAAAGGATGAAGGGTGGAAGGGAGTAGTTGTAGGTTGTTATTTTGATATTGGGGGAGTTCTGAATAACCGTGGAGGACTTTTATTTTATTTTTATACAATTTTATAAAAGAGACTTCCTAAATTATTAATAAAACACTCCTAATATTTGAGTGTTTCAAACTTTTATAAATACACTCAAAATTGATTGTAAGTTTACCTGCAACTCTTATAACGCGATTTTCATATTACGCGATTTTTATAATTAACCGCGTTATACGAGGGTTGACTATATTATTTAATAATTGTAACACAAATTATATTTTTTTAAAGATAAATATTTTTTATTGAAATTTTCTTATTTAGTTATTAAATATTTTGTATATACAGCCAAAATCTCGTATAGTGCGAATAATAGGATCCGTATGTTTTACACGAATTAATTTTAGTTTTTGTTTTAAATTTATTTGCAAACCGTACTATAGTGAATCATCACTTATCGAAGCCGCACTATGCGAGTTATTGTGTATTAAATTAAATAAAAAGAAGATATCAGACTTGTTTGTTTTCAATTGTTATTTTTTTAGTAAATACACTATTGTTGAATATTAACTTGACGCTGAAAAGATTGTTGTTTGTTGGAGTGACTTTATTCGGTGACTTCTTGATTGGATGAAGAAGCGGAGTGGCGCGACGCGTTGTTTCCCCTTTTTTCCTCGTCTCTCTTTTATTTCCAGTTGAATTGATTTAAATCCAATGAAAGGGTCCGCCAGTAGTAGAAGAAGAAGAAGAAGGAAGCAAAGGATGGAAGTTGTAGGAGATTTTATGGAAATTGTGGTGGAAAGGTTTTCGAGAGGGAAGAAAGTGTCTGGTTGCAAGGCTCTCCTTGGCCTGGTGCGACGACATTTCGCTGGATATTGGATTTCGCGGTGTGTCTGCGAAAATAAAACCGGGAGCGGCGCGGGAATATTAAAATACACCCTGTATCTGCGATAGGGGATGACAACGGACGTTATCCTCCATCCATCCACCTCCGACTTTACCTTCTGCGATTTGATGCATTTTTTTTTGTTTTGGTTTTCTTCTTTTGCTGATTTTTGAAATTCAAATTTGTAGTTGAATCTTAAAGAACTAATATCCAGTAGGTTGATATATGGGAAAAGACTCAAAAATATGTTATATAAGATGTTACATCAATCATATATATTATATAGGCAACATTTGTTGGTGACATGACATGACAAGTGACAAATTTAATTGAAGAAATCTTACATATATCTTGATGATTACTAAGCCAAAAAGTCGCCAATTTATATAATTAGGTACGGAGCTAAACCTGAAAACTTCTGAACATTCAAAAATGTTCATTTGATTATCCACATAGCACATAGTTCAATAAGACTGAAATTAAACTATGCTATCATTTTTACCTAATAAATTGTAAAATACTAATTATCTAATACTAAATTCTATATTTGTGATGAACACGTACGGAAAGGGTGGCAAAAATAAGTCGGTAATAATACTTTTTTTTTTATTTGTTTTTGTTTACTATAAATAAATCAGCATATTGAAAAACTCATCTGTTATATAACCGGACAGGTGTCTGCAATCTGGTAACATATCTTTGCGTTGTATTTTCTTTTCGCCGATTTCTGAAATTCAAATGAGCCTGCGAATCTTAAAAACTAATCGTTCGCAGGATGAATGATGGGGGGTGGCTCAAAAACCAACTAAACCCCCCCCCCCCGTTATAAATTACCACCGTGCAGACATTTACATCGCTCTAAAACCAGATTAATACGGCGCCACGCCACTCACGGCACAAAGGGATCAATCAAAAACACGAAGCCAGCTTTTCTTTCTCTCTTTTCTCGACTCGAGGTTAGGCAGTTCTTTCGCTGTTGTTTTAAATGCGTTTGCAGAGGGAGGCGAAAAATGTTATTAACAAGTTGTGCGTGAGCTCGAGGACGACGGATTGGAATCGTGCGTGCCGTTTGGGGGTTGAATGCGTTGCGTGAGCCACGAATTTAATTTCCCGCCCTTCCGACGTCCGTGCCAACTTTTGACAACCCCTTGGAGATTTTAATTATTAACGCATTAGGTGCGACCGAGGAAACACGAAAATAGAAATCTCACTGTTTTTTTGGTGAAAATTATAACGATTACGACGTTATCACAGATCTACCCTCTATAGTTTCCAGAAGTTTGATATCAAATATCTATATTTGTGTATTTATCAAGTAATTTTTCATTTTGCAATATCTTTTTCTAAGAAAATTTCATATTTTTGTGACTGATACTCATTGGTACCAGGTATCAACAACAAAACATTTTTCATATTTAGGGATGGAAAGATTAAAAAACAACAAAGTTTTCAGCTTTGAAATCATAGTTGCGCAACTCTAAAAATATCATATAAAAGCATATAATTGATGGTTTTGCCGCCGCGGGGAACATACAAATGCGATAATACCATGGAACTTCCTGAAAACTATTTCGCCTCGGGAAAAAGGCACGAAGTGAGGGCATAAATCTCAATATTTCCACGACATGAAAATTGGTGCTTAAAGTTGTTCAAGTTGGCGGTGCCGGGGTCCGTAGCAGTTGAAACATCGGCCCAGTTAATCAAAAGGCATAAGCACAAGCACCGAAACGGCAATTTTACTACTGGCAGGATGAAGCTTTTAAAGCTGGATATGGAACGGGGAATTGGCTTATTACCCAATATTGCAATGGTTTACACAATACACAAGTAATTACCAACAATACCAGTTTGGATGCTGACCACATTAGCGACGTGGCTCACATTACCACCGCATTATCACGTGGCCAGTGTAGACTACTTAATTTAGTGTTTAGGGACAGTGGTGCGTGCAGCTCACTATAGTTCAATCACGAAATGACCACGGATTAAGTTGTTCAGTTATTTGACAATAGGAAATGCATGTGTTTATTATACTTTGTTATTAAATTTTGACCATGAGTTTGGAACAACATGTTCATGTAGTTTCAGGAAAAGAAGTACATTTTTTTTAAACAAAATAATCAAAGAGAGCATATAAACTATTTATTAGATGAGACATGTTTATCAGATATAACAACTAACAGGTTGTCAGTTTACTATCATTATTATAGGATTCCATAATAATTGATACACCTGATATTAATTTATGTCAAGTCTACATTTATATCACACTACATTTATAATAGTAATATTATAATAGTAAATTCTCTCACATTCATCTTTTTCTTCCTTCCCCTTTCTTCATTTTGCTTCCGCATTACACGCCAATAAGCCAGCCACTGTCTGTTCATTCAAAGCACAAAAAACAAAATAACACTTATTCTTGGGATTTCTTCTTCCACCTAAATAATTAACGTAACCAACCCTTTCCATTAAAACCATAACTTCCTTCTGCAGCCCAAATAATCAAAATAAAAAAAAATCTTCTAACCAAACTAAAAATATAACTATTAACCCAAACTTAAATTAACTTCAACAAAATATATACATAGGAGAGATACGGCCTCTCACATTCATAAAGATTACATTTTTTCAATACGCCATCTATTGAGTATAGTATGCTATTAAATTTCATACATTTTGTATTGTATTTTGATTAATTCTCGTTTTTCTTCCTGTAGACCTCCTGTAATACACTTAAAATACTTTTGTCTGATGGTACAAGCTTCAAAACAGAGGTCAAAATCGAGCCTGTGTTTCTGCGATTCTGATGATAGTAGGAGGACAGGTCAGTTAACTAGTATTGTCTGGTGACTGTTGCTACGTCAATTTTATGGGCAATATAAAGAAGGTAAAGATTGGAATGATTTGTATTATTGGATCTGATGTTCCAGCTAAAGGTCCGATACATCTTCATTATTGGAACTTCCTGTATTATATTAGAGACAGTATTAACTACGGTTTGGTAGCATTACAGAAAAATATATTTTTATCATGATTTGACATAAGTTACATCTTCAATTTTGACTTAATTTCACCTAAAATTTTAATGAATGGAAATAATTCTTAATTTATTTGTTATTTCATATTTCTAATTTAGGGACAATATAAATGTTTAAATATATAATTAATAATACAATATTAAAATCGAGACTAAAATCATAGTTCTAATTAATAGATAATAATAATTTCTGATGTGCTGGAAGTGTAAGGAAAATCCTACCAATAGCTGTTTCTATGAGCCTCGAATATAACGAGATAGATTATATAACAACAACAGCGGCAGCAAAGAAACCGAACAAAAAAAAAATATGAGCACAAGCTTAAACTGAAATCTCTCCTCCACATTCTCCGTCATAGTTGAGGGAAGATTAAGCTGTACGGAGATCCGGTTCGTCCCTACTCCCAGAAAATATAAAATTAATCCAAATCTCTCGGTTTATTTATTAACAATTAACGCTTATCGCGCTCCGTGTATTCCACATACATGGATGGCCTGCTTCCGGTTCCTAACTGGCTCCCAGCTAACACACACCATTGCAGACACACATATCCATGCACATAGGATACAAACATACATGATGCTACGCTCGTACACTCGGAGCGAACATCCCTGAAATCTGCACGAGTCCTTCACCCTTGTCCTCATCCTCATCCTCCTCTCCTCCAACCGCCGCAGTTTGCGATAACACTCGGCTTAATCGCGACCGAAATACATAATTACCATAACAATATCTGCGAGCCGGATACATGTTTGCCATTAATCACATCCCTTCTGCACGCATCGCATCGAGGGTGGTCGTCTGCATTTCGGAGATATCAAACGCGAGACACACTCATCATTACCGCCTCTCTCTCTCTCGCTCTTTCACACACTCCAAGTCTCTCTATCTTCCTATGCAGAACACACTTACTTAACGTATGTGTGTACATCAAGCGCAGCCACTGAACCATTAAGCTAAGCCGTGAAATTGGAACGACCTCGCCCATTCACAGCAAGGGTGCAACCATCACCCAAAAATTCAGGCATACGGATCAACGTCTCTCCCTTCGACGAGAGAGGGATGAGATTTCACGTAATCTTAGCATATTCCCTTTCCCTTGACTTTCACTCTCTTTTATGCGATTGAATCACAAACGCAAGCGAGCTTCTCATAGAATCCAACCGAAAATGTTTAGTTGATTTGATTTTTTTTCCTCCCTTCGCAGTCACCCCAATATGCAGCCTCAATTCCATTTGGTTGATAGCAAAAGAGGCTTTTTGATCATTGGAAATACCACGAAATATATTAATGCATTATTCAATAAATGTTTTGCTTATTTTTTTTTGTTAATGTATAAATAAACTTTTTTAAGTTATATAATACGTTGGTATATTCAAAACTATTATAATTTAAATTACTGTCATTGCTAACATACATACTACATCATATGCTACTTGACAGTCTTTCTTCCTGGAGACCTTCTGCAATACACTTAAAATACTTTTGTCTGCTGGTATAATCTTCAAAACAGACGTAAAACAAATCGAGCCTGTGTTTCTGCGACTCTGATGAGAGTAGGAGGACAGATCAGTTAACTAGTATTGTCTGGTGACTGTTGCTACGTCAATTTTATGGGCTATATAAAGAAGGTACAGATTGGAATGATTTGTATTATTGGATCTGATACATCTTCATTATTGGAACTTCCTGTATTATATAAGAGAGAGTATTAACTACGGTTTGGTAGCATTACAGAAAAATATATTTTTATCATGATTTGACATAAGTTACATCTTCAATTTTGACTTAATTTCACCTAAAATTTTAATGAATGGAAATAATCCTTAATTTATTTGTTATTTCATATTTCTAATTTAGGGACAATATAAATGTTTAAATATATAATTAATAATACAATATAGAAATCGAGATTGAAATCATAGTTGTAATTAAGAGATAATAATAATTGCTGATGTGCTGGAAGTGTAAGTAAAATGGATAAAGGAAAATTCACTTTTTATCCTACCAATAGCTGTTTCTATGAGCCTCGAATATAACGAAATAGATTATATAACAACAACAGCGGCAGCAAAGAAACCGAACAAAAAAAATATATCAGCACAAGCAAAATGTTTAGTTGATTTGATTTTTTTCCTCCCTTCGCAGTCACCCCAAAATGCAGCCGCAATTCCATTTGGTTGATAGCAAAAGAGGCTTTTTGATCATTGGAAATACCACGAAATATATTAATGCATTATTCAATAAATGTTTTGCTTATTTTTTTTTTGTTAATGTATAAATAAACTTTTTTAAGTTATATAAAACGTTGGTATATTCAAAACTATTATAATTTAAATTACTGTCATTGCTAACATACATACTACATCATATGCCACTTGACAGGTCTTTACGAAAACTTTTTCTTTTTATATGAATTGCTTTGGACAGGGTTCACATGTATATTTGCTCTCCGATTTTCCGTGTAATGAATCACCATGAAAATTGGTTCACGAAACGCACTTGATTTCTTCTCGGGCCGAATCCATAACAATCAATCAAAAGAAAAAACAGCTCTGACCTTTCCATTTTATATTGCCACGTCTTTTTAATCATGAAGGGGGCACCAAGAAACCTCCTGCTCCTATCGCTTTATATTAATCAATCCCATTGTTGCGGGAACCGGAAATCGCATGCGTTTCGACAATAAATCAAGCCCTCTTTATGAAACAAACGACTGCGGTAGTGGAAGAAGAGAAGTTCGGGGGGAGAAGCGATGTCACCGCTTAGTTTTCGGCACTAAACTGCGTTGTCAGATGATTGATGCATCATCTTCCACACCATCCAGAGACAAGAATCTTAACATACTCACACCTCGGTGGTCTCTCATAACCCATGCCCAGCTAAAGTTATCATCATCATCCCTCGGAAAAGCAATCGTTCGGTCCACGCAGCGATCCTTTCGCTCCACTAAACAGGATTCCCATTTCGCCACTAAATTTCCCAAAATTATTATCACAATAAATTTATCTAAACTAATTTAATCATCGACGCTGCATGCATATCTGCGTGCGTTATTAACGCACTCGTTCCGCTTTCATCTCTCTTTCTCTCTCTCTCGTAAATTACGTAACGCGTACGCAAACACAAATGGGGACGGCATTTTTAATCGTTAATTAATCAATGCCGCGCAGTTTCATACAGCGATTTATTTACTCTTCATTAAACTATTAATTATTTGTTCAATTAATGATAAATCCATTATATCTTGATACTACCCAATTACATATTTCACATTTAACTAATTTACATATACGAATTTACCAAATGTATACAATACATGCGCGTTTTTAGTATATAATGTGGGCGGTGTGTAAACTCGTAAACCCTTGAGTTTCCATTATCGCAAATGAAATCATCAAAACATTATATAAAATAATGCAATGTTATAAAATATTGTACATGAAACGCACTGTAATTGTTAAGTTTCGTATTTATATTTCACTCTGTAGACTCGTAAACGCTAGAGTTTCAATTATCACAAATGAGTTCATTAAAAATTAATTTAAAATTATTTACAATCATTGTATTTCTCTTCAACATTTCTAAAACAATTACAAAAGATATTAATTTTATATATATAGAGAGAGAGAGAGAACTAAAATAGTTGATAATAATTAAATAAAACGTAAAAGTTGTTGCAACAATATTTGATTTAATATTTTTTACCTATTTTTTATCATAATATTGAAAATACAACTGATGATACTATAAAATAAATCATAAATAATAACAATAACGAATTTCATGCAAAATATTTTCAAATGAATTTAAAAAAAAAATGTTGTTTTTATAATATTGATATTTGTAACATTCAAATGTAGTTTTGTGCAAATATAAACTTTACTGTTTGCTGAAATCCCTTATGAATTTATTCAGAAACACTAGTTATTTAATAGAAAGCAAATAGGTGAGGAGGCGTAGGGATGGTTGTTTATGGACAAACATTTAGGCTTTGATGGATGTGTTTATGTTCGGATTTAGTTGAAGGCGCAACGAAGACAGAGATATGTCTGTATGTATGGGTCCGTCCGCATTTAGATATTGTTATTGCCTATAGAGAGGGAGAAGAGATCCGTCCTCTGAAGTCCATCCATCAGAACAGCAACTATTCCAATCCCAACGCAACTATTTGCACAACATATTTGCAATTCGCGGTAGCTCGACGAAGAACAGGATAGTTCCTCACACAACTTTTAAAAGCTTTCCTTCGTTATTTCCTGCATACCGGAAGCAGCAGCAACACACACACACACGAGGTGAATTCCTTTCCGATTCTCCCACATTATTTATGGAGACTCGAGCAAAGCGGAAACGCGCATCACTTTTTCAATTGTATAAAACGCGTGATTTATTTATTTATTTCAATCGATACCGATTATTAAGTATAAACTTTCTCTATTATTCTCGCTGAGAATAATAGAAATGCAATGCAAATACTCCGGGCCCCGCGAAATTTGGAGCCCTCAAACAGTTGCCCCACATTCATTCATTGAGGGCCCCATTTCATATTTATGCCCGGGGCCTCAAAATCCAAAAGACTTCTGTTCTACAAATGCGGAATTATTCCTACGATTATTTCCTTCTTTTATTTTTATTATTCCGTCCTCCCTCTAAACGCGCCACTTAACAGGTTGTTTCCACCCCCGCGCTCGCGCGCTTCGCTATAACTCTACCCTCGCGCATAAATCTAAATAAACGATCAACTAAATAGCGAAGATGACAATAATTTTCAATTTAGTCGCACCGGCGTTGCACCAAAGAATAAAAAAAAATGAAGAAGTTAAGGGGAGAAGACTGAAGAAGAAAAGAAAAAGATGGAATGTTGCCACCCCCGTGCAACCCCCCGACCGTCCGTTAATCTTTTCGGAAGTTGGGCTTTAAGGAGTGCTCTCTCGGCTGCTCCACGTCCTAATCTGAAATAACCGCGTTAAATAATTTATAATGGCAGGTAACGTTCGCATCCTGAAATATGCTGAGTGGAATTTATAGTAGGCAGATTAATTTCGTCCTTGCTGGCAGCTGAAAGAGGAGGATATAAAATAATAAGGGTTTTCTGATGGAAGGAGAAGCAAAGATGTTGGGTGAGGATGGATGGATGGAAATAATAATAATAAATAATTAAAAAAAAAATAATGTGTTGTATGGAAGGGCAATGTTATTATATTAGTGCCAGACGTAATTCGTTTTACGCTTTTAATCGGACAAGCGCGCTTTTAATGCAATTATCTCCTTGCGGGCGATTCTCTCCACCACTTTCTTTCTTTATTTCATTCATTTTTTTTTTGTTTTCTTTGGTCGCTATCCTGTCTTGCTTCTTGTTCGTCCCTCCGCTTCCTGTCGCTTCGTAATTCGATTTTGCGCCGGATAAATCAACAGTTTTCCTCCTGCTTCCGAATTCATTACGCGACAATTTAATCTGCAGGATTACAGGCGATTGTCGTGCATTTTATACTGTAAGCAACGACTTTAATTAAATCTTCGTTCATTAATATTTAAACCGGAGCATTTCATAACTTGCTTACCATTAATTTATTAAAACTTAAATATAATATAATATATAATCCTATTTCCACACTAAACAAGATATGAAACAGTAAAATTAAGCAATTAACACAAGAATTCATTAATATATTTAATTAATTTCATTATTTATTTTGGGCAATTATTTTGCGCACATTCAATATTTTATTATTTATTAAATAGTTAAGCATAAAGATTTACGTGGACAATATTTTTAAAGCTAAATTATTTTGTGTTTACTGTTTTCTCAGATTTTTTATTTAAAACTTGTGAAAAAATTATCAAGTCATAATGACATAAATTTTCAATAAATGCGTATAGATAATTCCATATTTTTTGCATAAACTGATTTAAAAAAAACAAATATATTTTTGATAATTCTGTAATTTCTTCTTTCAAAATATTTTAGATTAAATGTAAAGAAAGTACAAAAATATTGCACAATAATAGATAATTAATTAATATTATATAATACATACATACATTTTTTATTTGTAAGTTAAGGTATAAAATTTGAAAAGTTGAAATGTATGGACAATTATCAAGCTTGAAAATGATATATTTGCTAAAAACATACTTAAATTACATAATTTATTATTGAAAACAGAAAGAAATATACAAATACTTAAAGAAAACACAGTTTCTTAGACATTTTTTTAAATAAGAATTTGGTTTTTAATTTGCAGATTTGTCTCAAATTTAGTTTAACAAAATTTCGAAATTACTGAAATTCTTAAGAACAAATTGTATATTATGAATATTAATCATGTTTTTTTTTAATGAGAATAAAGGAATTAATAATGATTTGTTAATAATAATGAAGGAGTTATTCGATTTTTATATAAAAAATACAATTTACAAGTATTAAACATTAGAAGAAATATTACACAATAATCGATTGTGTCTGTTTAAATGAAAAGACTTTTCATGACTTTTGCATAATTTATTTTAAAAACAGTCTTTTATGTATTTTTATATTAAGCTGAGTTTCAGTACGATTCATATATAAGAAATTATGTTTACAAGTATTAAATGGTAAATGATCAATAAAATCTGTTTAAATTAGAAGAATTTTCATTGCCAATTTTCCTAAAAATCTCTTCATCAGGTTAATTTTCTAGATGAAAACCTTTTTGTCCCAAAATGTCCCAAAATTAATGCAAGATTTGAATTAAATACAAAAAAACACAATTTAATCTTCAGATTGTGTTTTTTTTATTGAATCATACTGCACAAATAGCGGCAAATTCAAAACTTGCGTTAATTTTGGGACACCCTTTATATATATTTTAATCACTAAAACTTATCAATTCCAAATATTATATAGCCACTCGCGTGGTGTCTAATAGACACTGCAAAGAATATTTAGTTGTTAATCCTTCATAGTATTCCTCTAAAATGTCTCACAGACGCCGCGCGAGTAGTTAAACTTAGTTTTCGAGAGTCATGTAATTTCTTAAGTATTTTGATATTAAATTCAATTTCTTTAAAATTCATATGTAATATATATATTAATTCAAAAGTATCAAATATAAAAAAAAGTTACGCAATGTTCGATAATCTCCGTATAAATTACTAATATTTACATTTAAAGGCAATTATATCTAGCAACGCTCTTCTTATATAAAAAAAGAAGCAAATGCAACGTTTCTGATTGAAACAAAAACAAATGAAATGAAGGCAGGTGAAAGCAAAAGTGCGCTATCACCTATTATTAAATTGAATTTTAGAAGTCAAACGGGTATCAACAAAGCGCTTGTGCCATCGTACGCGTGTGTTTTCGTAGCGCCTCGGGGTGGAGATGGAGATGGAGAAAAACCCATCATCAGAATGTAACCGAAATGAATGCATAATTATTAGTTATTATTGTCTCGAAAATAAAATCGAGTTCGTTTTCGGTCACTTTTTTAATTGAGGCGGCGGCATGTAATTTGAATTCTTATTGGAGGTAATGGGCAGCTGCTGGACCTTTCGAGAAAAACAGGCAGCGAAAGAGACCGCAAAAGGACGACTACTAAGAAGATGAGAGCTTTCGCTCCGGCAGGTGGGCGCGGTCCAAGAATCGGGCAGGTGAATCAGAAATCCTAATCTGAACGAAAAAAAAAAACAATGAAATGAAATTACTCGCAGCTGCCTATCGATAGTCGCGAGATCTCATCTCATTCCCTGAAAATATCTAGCTGTGATCGCAATTCGAAAAGTTTTTCCAATATGATGAATTGGCCGAATACGTGGAAAATGGATAACCGAAAAGTTGCGCCCTTCACCCTCTCTCACAATGCGGGTTGAGGGGTGTGTTTCAACGTAATTTTATCACGCGCCGAAAGAGTTTTATTATTATTCTCGGAGCTCTAGTTTTAAGCAAACTACTTTGCTGAACACCGAAAGTTACGCGATCGACCATCCCTCTCTCTCTCTCTCTCATTCCTTTATGAAAAGCGTGTCGCCATAACTATTTCATTTAAGAATCCATTTTTCAAAAATTTCCCTCGTTAATTATGGAACTCCTTCGAAGCGTCCCACCGAGAGAACTATGGAGTAGAGAGAAACTCAATTTCTATCCTACAAAATTAATTTTATCACTATCTTTCACGCGATCTCCATATTTCATGTCTCTACCGCATTTTCAAACGCATAGCTTCCACTCATAATTTCGGAGTTCCTTGAAATCACATTATAGTATTAGAAAGGCCCGAAGATTTTGGGTCTTCGGTCATTTCACGGCGATTAATCTTTCCGCCTCATTAATATTGATAAAGTAACGAAACGTCTATCAAAATACCATCTTGAATATTTACAAATATTGTTACAACCAATCAATTCCCATCTTATTATCACTTTGTTTAACATAAAATTTATTCCATAATTTAATACATCCTATTTTAAGACTTTTAAATCCATCATTGTAGGCCGAAAATTTTAATGCTTCAGTTTCTCAATTTATTTTGAATATTGGATTTTTCGGTTACTCAAATTATTTACAGCAAATTTAGAATTTTCGATATTTTAGTCTCTCAAATTATTTACAGAAAATTTTGAACATTTCATTTTCTCAAAACTTAGAAAATTTAGAATTTTTGATTATTTTGAGATTCAGTTTCTCAATTAATTTTCGGTAAATTTTGAATTATAGATTTTTCAGTTAATCAAATTATATACAAGTTTCTCAAAATGCAGAATAAATCAAAATTATTTTATGTAATTAATTTATTTTACTTGAATTAAACAAATTGAATGAATCAAAATAAAATATTTGATACATCTTTATTTTTTTTTAAATTTTTAATAGCGTAATGAGAAAGCTCGCTTAGTGTATTACATAACTTCGGTTTTGCGGATTCCGCACGATCCGGAGACTCGAAAGCTGTCTGGATTAGTGCGACTTAGACTGAAAGTTTATCATTTGACTTTCGGATGGTTCACTAAGACTTTAATAATTTATAATTCTTATACGGCCAAAATTGCCTTAACACTGCATTTATTAATTCAGCGGTGATTACTTTGCGAGTAGTTCTAAATTTACTAATCCATTTCCTTATACATCTAATCCATATCCACATTATTAATGTTGTTTACTAAACAATTTTGAAAAATTGTCGAATTATAATTATTGATAACTTTCAATTTCTCAAATTATTTTCAGCAAATTTAATAAGTTATATAAAAATAATACTAAGGATAACTTGTCCAAATTAAGACCAATATACTTAATTTGGACAAGTTATCCTTAGTCTCATTTTTGACGTAGAGCGGATGCACTACTATAAACATAAAATTTTGAAGTTTTTATGTTGATTAACTAAAGTTGATAAGTCTAAAAATTATTAAGTCTCATACTACTCTTATATAAAAATTTTATGTATAAGACGTTAAGTATGTGTTTTTTTTTTCAATTTCTACAGCTCATAGCAGGCGACTCGATGACAGCACGAAGATGTATGTAGGCTTGTTGCAAAGACAAAATATTCAGCTTTCATACGAGTAATCGATGATGTAACTATCTTAAGGATTTGTCGAGAAAATCACGAAAAACTGTAAAAACTGAATAAAAAACGAAAAAAAAATGTTCATCAGCTTATAACAGGCGACTCGATATAACTACAAAGATGTATGTAGGCGCGTTGGAAAGGTGAGATCTTCAACTTTCATAAAGCATATCGTTTTTAAGTTAATGAATTAGACTGAGAAATCTGTATGTATTATATTAAGTATAGCGTGGTTGTAGCATTATTTTTGGGTAAATCTACCTGTTACGATTTAACTTATATATAGTTTTTGAACTATATATTTGCGCATCAAAATAAATGTTAGTTTCTTGAAGGGGTTCACGTTAGAGGATATGAACACAGCCTGCGTTTGCATAAGACTGATAAAGGCGGTGGAGAGTTGCGGAAAGGCAATTTGTTATTCGTCGCATATTAAGTATTATATGGTAATAAGTCTGGCTGCTAGAGTTGAACAAGCAACCCAGAAGGACTCTCATTATCCCCTTTCGCCAGGACTGGGGATATGTTACGAAGGATACTGCTAATTACATTAGCTTCCTACAGGCTCTCTCTCTCTCCACAAACTCTCGACCCAACTATTCCGCAACATACAAATTCAATTAACGCCGCTGGAAGAAGGAACAGCGACGAGGGAGGAAAAAAAAGTATAGGAGATGCGCCAAAAAAAAATAATTTGTGACTGAAGAAATATTGCGTGTGTGTGGGGACAAACTATAATTAATAATAAAAGGAAGGAATCCAACACGTATTAAATTGGATTCGGGCTTAATTATTTCGGTACATATAAGCTTGCGTATCTTTAGTGAGGGAGATTAGTACGCTGGGGGTGGCGGCGAGAGTTTGGCCAGGCAGGGCTAATTCTCCACTGGTGAGGAGGTTAAATGGCCGGCGATCAAAGCAACCTTTCTCTTCTCTCCCTCACACACAAACGCAGTATTTGTATCTGCGCTTTGCTACAAACAAATCCCACACCCACTTGATTTCTTTCTTCTACAAATGCCTTTCTTCCTGTTGCCATAACAATCAATCAAAGGCCGAACAAAAACCGGATGGCTTCTCTTTCTTTTGGTGATCGGAACATGTTACACATCGAATTCCCTCATACGCCTTTGATACGGATTTTATGATGTATTGCTTCTGGTTTAGGAAATATTCAATAACTCCTTTATGCTCTGCACCCGCATCATCATTGATATTAGACATAAATTTCAACAAGAACATAATAACTAAATATATTTAAATTAGACGTATGCAATTTCCAACAAGCAATGTTTAGCATTTGGAACACCTGTCTTATTTCAAGCATAGTGAGGATGCAGCTTTATATTAATAAAAATCATTTTGAAAATACATTTGTTTCTATACTGTTAACTTTTTTGCTTCATTGAAAAATACTTTATTGCAGCCGTATAGTGATCGTATAAAGTAGTAGACATTTCACGATTATTCCCGGGAATTTTTTGTGATATTTTCCGAGTAAACTCTAATATTTCATATAATTTGCTTGTGAATTGTAACTTAAACTGATTTTCAGGAACGACTTTAATTGATTCCGTATATATTTGTTTCTGTTGTGTAAGTTAACTTATTTTTCTTCTTTTCATTTATTTAATCATTATTAGTTTATAGAAGCCGTATAGCGAGTGTACAGTGTAGTGGACATTTCATTATTACTTTCCCGGGATTTTTTTTTATATGCAGTCAATTATATAATTATTATGAAAGTAAATTTTAAGAAATGTTACATAACCATCACCATCACCCATCCAAGTACAATCATATTTAACTATTTAACAATTAGAAATTGTCCTAACGGATTATCGACATATTTATTTGTATTGTTATATTGTATAATATAAAAACTTGTTACTCTTACATTGATACTCTTACTGTTGTGTAAGTTAACTTATTTTGCTTGTTTTAATTTATTTAATCATTATTAGTTTATAGAAGCCGTATAGCGAGTCTATAGTGTAGTGGACATTTTGTAATTACTTTCCCGGGATTTTTTTTATATTTCCCGGAAGAACTCCAATATTTGACTTATAATTTGTTATTTACTGCAGTCAATTATATAATTATTACGAAACTAAATTTTAAGAAATGTTACATAACCATCACCATCACCCATCCAAGTACAATCCTTAATTTACAATATTTAACTATTAGAAATTATTCTAACGGATTATCGTCACATTTATTTGTATTGTTATATTGTATAATATAAAAACTTGTTACTCTTACATTGATACTCTTACTGTTGTGTAAGTTAACTTATTTTGCTTCTTTTAATTTATTTAATCATTATTAGTTTATAGAAGCCGTATAGCGAGTCTATAGTGTAGTGGACATTTTGTAATTACTTTCCCGGGATTTTTTTTATATTTCCCGGAAGAACTCCAATATTTGACTTATAATTTGTTATTTACTGCAGTCAATTGTATAATTATTATGAAACTAAATTTTAAGAAATGTTACATCACCATCACCCATCCAAGTACAATCCTGAATATACAAAATTTAACTATTAGAAATTGTTCTAACGGATTATCGACATATTTATTTGTATTGTTATATTGTATAATATAAAAACTTGTTACTCTTACATTGATACTGTTGTGTAAGTTAACTTATTTTGCTTCTTCTAATTTATTTTATCATTATAGCGAGACTATAGTGTAGTGGACATTTTGTAATTACTTTCCCGGGATTTTTTTTATATTTCCCGGGAAAACTCCAATATTTGACTTATAATTTGTTATTTACTGCAGTCAATTATATAATTATTATGAAACTAAATTTTAAGAAATGTTACATAACCAACACCATCACCCATACAAGTATAATCCTTAATATACAAAATTTAACTATTAGAAATTGTCCTAACGGATTATCGACATATTTATTTGTATTGTTATATTGTATAACATAAAAACTTGTTACTCTTACATTGATACTCTTACTGTTGTGTAAGTTAACTTATTTTGCTTCTTTTAATTAATTTAATAATTATTAATTTATAGAAGCCGATAATGTAGTGAACATTTCATGATTACTTTCCCAGGATTTTTTTTTATATTTCCCGGGAGAACTCCAATATTTGACTTATAATTTATTATTTACTGCAAACAATTATATAATTATTATGAAACTAAATTTGTTTATGAAGTGTAACTTAAAATGATATTTAGGAACAACTTTAATTGATTCTCCAACGTAGTTTAGTGCCAAGTTCAATTGGTTTTCCATTCTCTATTTTTTATCGTATCTTCATCTCAACACCCTCCTAACCAGTTGGATTGACATTTCAAGTTGGGGCCCGTCAATTGGGAAATCGGTTTAGAGCAATAAGTCTGAGGGAAAACCCAACCATCCTCTTCTTTTTTTTTTATATATATATATATTTTGGTCACCCCTCTTAGGAAACGCACACACAATTTTTTTTTCTGTGTTTGTATGTGTCTTGTCTGCCGTTCTCATAAGTCGCGTGTTTGGCGTGACATTCAATATAAATATCTCTACTCGGGGTTTGCGAGAGAGTGAGAGAGAGGGGGCGGCGGCGGCCGTCACATATCCATCACGGCGTTTAATCCCGTGCCGCCGCCCCCAACGAAAATGCCGCGAGTTTATGTGTGACGACTAGACAGCATTAAAAATTACGCAACCTTGTGTCAAGCGCAAGATAACGTCGAGGCGAATCGTGGGTGGTCTGTCTGACGTCGCAAGGTGGTATTCACGCAGGAATTACGTAATTAGATCCGCAGCCGCCCCCCATCGCTGTTGCTCTGGAACTGCGACGAAAGAGGAATTTTTATGAACTTTTGCGGTCATAAAAATATCTTCAGGGTTATAACAAAATAGAATTTTTATACCAATATTTCGTATTAATTAAGAACGTATCGACATATGTTTGAGATCTTAAGAATTCTAACTTCAACAAATTAACTAATAATGCTTTTCTTAAGCTCACAAATGATATATAATGATTACCAAGTCAAATTGTTAATGCTTAACTATTGAAAGCAAACTTTTTCACATAATTGATGTATTTATTTGTTGCTGGTAAATAAATTGTTTCTCATACATTTGTCCCTATTTGAGAAATGTTATATAATCATCACCCATCCAAGTACAATCCTTAATATACAAAATTTAACTATTAGAAATTGTCCGAAAGGATTATTGACATATTTATTTGTATTGTTATATTGTATAATATAAAAACTTGTTACTCTTACATTGATACTCATCATCCACTCAAATATCATCACAAATGAACCATGCTTAACTATTGGAACCTGTCACAGTTGTAATGAAATATTCATCAAGAGGATACCAGTACACACATTTATAAGTGTTTTATAGTATAAAAACTTGTTACTCATACAATCGTCATGCCTACTAATTATAGCTGTCTCTATTTAAGAAATGATATACATATATCAATCATCTATAGCAGGGGTTGAATCCTGAATTTTCAATTTTCTAGAAAAACGCGGAACACCAGTGTTTGAACATAGTTTGAGAAACCCTGAAAACCCTGAAAAGCGGTCATAGTTCAACTGAAATATCTATCGACAGAATCTCAACTCTACACAATCATCACCAATCCACGTAGTATTTGCGACGAACGATGCTTAACTATTTTCAAATGCAATATTCATCAAAAAGAACGCAATCAACAAAAGTCAAAATCCCGCACTGTTTGATACAGCACTAATCGAGGACATTAAAACTTTATTTTGTATTTCAATTTTTCAAACTGTGAATCCGTACTGATCGAAGTCGCACTATGCTGTAACTTTAAAGGAAATCATCTAATAGACAATTTTTACCAATATTTTAAAAATTCTATATTTCCATTCACCAATCTGCATCAAACTTTAAATATAACTATTATAATGTATCATTTATTTTTATCTCAATATTTATATAATTTTTGTTCCGTTCATGCGAATTTATAATTCCAAAGTAATTTGTTTTTTTTTTTTCGGATAGGGTAAATTATTATTTGATTTCAAGCTGTCACATAAATTGGCTGCGTTGTGGGTGTGATGGGAGGGTGTTTTTGGGGGGGTAGCGTGACGACCATTAATTCGGATCGGGATCGTTTTTGCAGCCAATTTTAAATATGTTTTTCCGATTCCCAGTGATATATAATTAATTTGCGAATCATTTATTCACGGAAACCGATTCTGTTCCTATCTCTCTCTCTATATATACATTATATGTGCGTGCATTTCCAATCATCCTAATATTTATTATAAATAAATGGAAACGATCATTTCGATGCAGCTATTTTTGTTATTGCCCTAACGAACTTACAGATCGTGTCAAAATAGAACGCATTTTTTGCTACAAATTTATCGATTTTATTTTATACAAATATTAACATTTATTATATTTATTCATTTTTTCACTTAGTATGGAAATTAATATCCTTAAAACTAAATAAATTGGCATTGCAACACAAGAAAAATTAATTACTTAACAATGTAATATTAACTACATTTTACTTGAAAAATGTATTAAAAAGTTATTTTTAAGAAAATTTAAACACAAAATTTACAAAGTACTTTAATAAGATTTTTGTAGTATTTGTTTCTGTAGTGTAATTTAACTTATTTTGCTTCTTTTAATGTATTTAATCAAGTCTATGGAAGCCGTATGGCGAGTGTATAGTGTAGTAGACATTCTATGATTACTTTCCCAAGATTTTTTTTTATATTTCCCGGGAGAACTCCAATATTTGACATATAATTTGTTAGTCAATTATGTAATTAATATGAAACTAAATTTGTTTATAAAGTGTAACTTAAAATGTTATTTAGGAACAACTTTTATTGATTCTCTAACGTAACTTAGTGCCAAATTCAAAAGTTATTTTTAAGAAAATTTAGACACAAAATTTACAAATTACTTTAACAAGATTTTTGTAACAGTAAATTTGATTTTCAACATTATAAAAGTGTAGCAAAATAGGTGAAACATTTATTAACATAGAATTTGTTTTTCCTAAAGATTTTTATCGCATCATTTCCATAGAAAATTTGTGTAAAGAGATTAACTCTTTATAAGAATCCACATAATATCCGAGTCAAATGATGCTTAACTAAGTACTTTTTTGTCATTACAACTTAATAAAACTTTCACTATTTTTTTGAATCTATTTACAAAATGAATGTATCTTAGAATTGTAGAATTGTGACTTTCAACTATATTTCAAGTGAAAATAAAAATCATTAACTTTTGGTTATTTTCAAGAAATTCTCTTTTAAACAGATAAATTTATAATAAAGGATTAATAATTAAAATTTGTATCAGCAAAGTGTCTTCAAATATGAGAAAGATGAAAGTTAAAAATTTGTGAAACAGGAAATGCAAAGCAATAAAGACAACAACAAAAAACTCATTAAACAATGGTACCATAAATTCGGGGTGCAAGTAAACAAGTCGATAAGTCGCAAATTGTAATTGCTTCTTTCCTGTTTTCTGCCGTCGTCGACGCATTTATTTATTTTGCGAAAGAAATATGAATAAATTGAATTCATCCCTTAAATATTTACATTTCAAAACGACATTTATACGTACAAATGGGTAAGAGGCATTATTTGCGAAGCACTTTGCGAAAAGCCGAAGAGTGTTGTGCAAGAGAACGAGTGAGGTTGAGGACACAGGGTGAGAGAGAGAGAGGAAGAAAATAAATATTACGCAAAAAAAAATACACACAGAAAATCGGGACGGCGGAAAATAAGGGTGGAAAATGGAAAAAAAAAATGTACACGAAACGTATTAAAAGCGTTTAATTGTTTGCGAAAAGCTTTCGGAGATGGGGGGGAAGTTGAAATAAAAAAAATTGTCTCGCGCTTTGGATGCGTTATTAATCGCCCTTTTCTATAAATTAGTGAATTTGATAGGGGAAAAAGTTATTGTTACGTTTCATAATGGGTCTGCTCGGTTTATTATGACTGGGGAAAAAGGGGAACCGAAAAACGTACACGCGCCTGGGGCAAGAAAATCAATCAATCGCGGTGTGCTGCGCGCCCTTCGCCCTTCTTTTCCTGTCCATCTATTTTCCATGTTATTGGTTTGATTCCAGACACGCGGAGGACGGAGGGCGAAGGGAGATGAGTCGCCTTTGACTGAGAGTCCCCCACAAAGGATTCAAATGCACGCGACGGAACTTTATTCACTCACAATGCTTTTCGTCCGTGCGGGGTGGGTTTGGGGGTGTTCGCATCCCATCACATCCTCGTCGTCTCTACGACCGTTTTATGTGGCGATCGCCGTCGATACAAAAGGCGACACAAAGCGAAACGAAACCGCAATTTCGATTTTCATTTACGCTCCCAATGCCAGAAATTACAAACTGATTTTTATTGTCCCTTCTTCAAACATAAAATTTACACAATTTGAGAACGCTTAAGAACTTTAACACAAAATGAAATGTACCCTTGTTTCTCACGAGATGTGCCTTTCTTTTTTTTTAATATTTTCATTGATTACAAGTTTTCAAGACTTTTTTAAAACCTAATAGTTGTTAAAACAGAAAATCATGACTAATATTATATTATATTTTCTCACTCTCGACAAATTTATACTTTTCCAAATAAAAAGTTACTACGTAAATTTAGATTTATTAATTATTAATAATTAATTATGAAATACTCATAAATACGCAAGTCTCTTAAGCATTCAGAAACAGGAAGAAATTTGTTTTAAAGCTTTTGCAACAGAATATTATTAAGTCTTCCAGTTACACCATCAATCTTCAATGAGAATTACTTGGTTCACATTTTACCATACGTACTTCTTTAAGTATTATCAATACTTAGAAACTTAGAAAATAGTATGCACTGTTGACTTAACACATTTCGGTCGGAGACTTTAAAAGGTCGCATTTCCAACTGACTTTTGCATCATTATGTTGTGATGTATTTCGGTAATAGAATTGACGCTTCTATAGAACAAGCGGCGGATATATCCGCCGCCCATCCGTAACATGTTTAAGTTGTGTTATATAGAAGAACTTTCTTTTTTTATCATAACGTTATTGACACTTTAAATTAGTACAAAATAATCAACTTTCTTGACATACTTTTTAGTAGAAAATATTTTCTCCGTGTGCTGAAAGTTTATATAAAAATTAGATGAAACCAACTGAAAATCTCGTCAGTATTTTCGGGTTTTTGCCGTTCGATTAATCCCGTAGACCTGAATTAGGATTGGTATTAAGAAAAATCCGTATTGAGCTGACGTAAATTCAATTAAAACGCAAAATGAAATGTACGCTTGTTTCTCACGAGATGTGCCTTTCTTTTTATTAAATATTTTCATTGATTACAAGTTTTCAAGAGTTTTTTAAAACCTAATAGTTGTTAAAATAGAAAATCATGACTAATATTATATTATATTTTCTCACTCTCGACAAATTTATAGTTTTCCAAATAAAAAGTTACTACGTAAATTTAGATTTATTAATTATTAATAATTAATTATGAAATACTCATAAATACGCAAGTCTCTTAAGCATTCAGAAACAGGAAGAAATTTGTTTTAAAGCTATTAAGAATTGCAAATTTCCATTCATTCATTGAAAAGCAAAAAAAATACTCACGTCTACTACTAAACATTCCTCACAACAAAAAAAAGGAATAAATTTGGGTCATGAATTGTTCATCAACGAGACAAGAACAAAAAAAACATGCAGACGTCTATGAATGCACGTGTTTTCTCGTCGCGTCTTATTTTTTTTGTTACATTTTTAGCAGACGCAGACAGATTTTTTTGTGAAGTTTTAGAACGTTTTTATTTTTGTTTACGCTACATTCCAGTCTCACTTTAAAAGGTAAAAGAAATATGAATGAATTATTAGTTGTGTTGGGCAAATAGTATAATTTTAAACATATATTGTTCAATCATTTTCGAATTGTATACTTTTGAAGTTTTTAGTACTATTTATTCACGATTTTCATACTATTTATTCGTTTTTGTTTATAAAAAATGGTATTCATATATGATTTTTTTTTTTACGTTTCAAATGAAAATTTGGTAATTTGTGAGGCTGTGTGCGACGAGAAGGAAACTCAATGAAATTAATTCAAATGACTAGTTTTTAGTCGATTCGAAATAATTCCATGGAAACTATGTTGAACGGTATTTGGGTCTGATGTGGATAGAGGAAGGGATGTAGAACACATAGACATAGAGACAGAGAAAATAGATAATCCTTTCTGGGGTGGATGTGGATGTGTGTGACATATAATGGATGGAATGGCTTTGAGGGGTGCGACGCGATGCGAGGACGAAGGCCTTTTGCCTCGTAACACAGTTTCGAATCATACGGGTCAAAGGATCAGCCATAACCTGCGGGGGGGTCAAAAGGCTTTTCGGGTCCATAAAAGGCGGAAGAAACGAAACGGCGAGGGCGCAAAATTGGTTTGTTGTTACTTGATATTGTTTACAACCTGAGGGCGAAATTTTCGATATTAAATAAATAAACTGTGGCGGTGCTTGCTGAAATTTTACCGAGAGAGCCAATAAAAATGCAAATTCCGCACACAGCGGATCGCGTGATCCTTGCTTGCGGTACTTCTTCTTCTTCATCATCATCGTTCCTTCTTTCTTCCTTCCTGCTTTAGCGCCTTCACACAACAAAGGGACATTTTGTATTAATTTTAAGGAAATTTCCCTTCGTCTTCGATAACGTCGGTGCCCTCTTAACCTACATACACTGTATTGACTCCAAGAAGTTCATTTAGCATTACTCCTTCGAGCGGCGTACATTGGAAACCGCAAGAACTTTGCGGCGCAACGTTTCCTAATATTTTATTTTTTTGCTATCAGAAGTTCCTAGAACACTTAACTTTCACTAAATTTTCTATTAAAACTTCTGCAACAGAATATTATTAAGTCTTCCAGTTACACCATCAATCTTCAATGAGAATCACTTGTAACATATTTTATCATACGTACTTCTTTAAGGGTTATACTTAAAAACTTTAAAAGGTCGCATTTTCAACTGACTTTTGCATTATTATTTTGTGATGTATTTCGGTAATACAATTGACGCTTCTATAGAACAAGCGGCGGATATATCCGCCGCCCATCCGTAACATGTTTAAGTTGTGTTATATAGAAGAATTTTTTTTTTATCATAACGTTATTGACACTTTAAATTAGTACAAAATAATCAACTTTCTTAACATATTTTTTAGAAGAAAATATTTTCTCTATTTGTTGAAAGTTTATATAAAAATTCGATGAAACCAACTGAAAATCTCATCAGTATTTTTGGGTTTTTGCAACAGAATATTAATAAGTCTTCCAGTTACACCATCAATCTTCAATGAGAATTACTTGTAACATATTTTGCCATACGTACTTCTTTAAGTTTTATCAATACTTAGAAACTTAGAAAATAGAAAGCATTGTTTACTTAACATATTACGGTCGGAGACTTTAAAAGTTTGCATTTCCAACTGACTTTTGTATTATTATGTTGTGATGTATTTCGGTAATGCAATTGACGCTTCTATAGAACAAGCGGCGGATATATCCGCCGCCCATCCATAACATGTTTAAATTGTGTTATATAGAAGAACTTTCTTTTTTTATCATAACGTTATTGACACTTTAAATTAGTACAAAATAATCAACTTTCTTAACATATTTTTTAGTAGAAAATATTTTCTCCATTTGTTGAAAGTTTATATAAAAATTCGATGAAACCAACTGAAAATCTCATCAGTATTTTTGGGTTTTTGCAACAGAATATTATTAAGTCTTCCAGTTACACCATCAATCTTCAATGAGAATTACTTGTAACATATTTTGCCATACGCACTTCTTTAAGGGTTATCAATACTTAGAAACTTAGAAAATAGAAAGCACTGTTGACTTTACACATTTCGGTCGGAGACTTTAAAAGGTCGCATTTCCAACTGACTTTTGCATTATTATGTTGTGATGTATTTCGGTAATGCAATTGACGCTTCTATAGAACAAGCGGCGGATATATCCGCCGCCCATCCGTAACATGTTTAAGTTGTGTTATATAGAAGAACTTTTTTTTATCATAACGTTATTCACACTTTAAATTAGTACAAAATAATTAACTTACTTAACATATTTTTTAATAGAAAATATTTTCTCCATTTGCTAAAAGTTTATATAAAAATTCGATGAAACCAACTGAAAATCTCATCAGTATTTTTGGCTTTTTGCAATAGAATATTATTAAGTCTTCCAGTTACACCATCAATCTTCAATGAGAAACACTTGTAACATATTTTATCATACGTACTTCTTTAAGGGTTATACTTAAAAACTTTAAAAGGTCGCATTTTCAACTGACTTTTGTATTATTATGTTGTGATGTATTTCGGTAATACAATTGACGCTTCTATAGAACAAGCGGCGGATATATCCGCCGCCCATCACACTTTAAATTAGTACAAAATAATCAACTTTCTTAACATACTTTTTAGTAGAAAATATTTTCTCCATGTGCTGAAAGTTTATATAAAAATTAGATGAAACCAACTGAAAATCTCGTCAGTATTTTCGGGTTTTTGCCATTCCGTTAATCCCGTAGACCTGAATTAGGATTGGTATTAAGAAAAATCCGTATTGAGCTGACGTAAATTCAATTAAAACGTAGGATCTGGGATTTTTTGATAAAAATCAAAAACAGCACCGTCGAAAGAAGAGGGTTGAAAAGGGGCGATGGAGGTGAGGTGAGGAGGGCATCAATTGGCTTTCAATGCCGTCTCCGCCAACCCTCCGACCTCTCGTATTTATTTGGCTCGAAAGCCATAAAACAAGTTAAAAGCGTAGTGGCAACTTTAAAACGCCGCGACTGCCGTCTAATCTGGGCCAAAGTAGTAGCATTCGATCTTCCCCTCTGGCACCTTTCCCTGCGCGTCCTCCTCTTCTTCGTCTGTGAGAGGGCGGTTGCAGAAGACCGAAGTTTGCGCGGCACGGGGATTATGCGGTTAAGCCGGGCGATGATAAGATGCGGATCTTGGGGATTCATTCGAAGCCAGCGGCCGGGAAAATGAACGAGGGATGAGAATATCCCAAGGAACGGGATGTTGGGGGTGGCTGTAGCGGAAGGGTCGTAAGGGTGGAAGAAAAAGAGAAAAAAAAACGGTAAGTTTTAAGTGACGTGTGCGTTGATTAGTTCGGGAAGATTGATTGCGGAAAAGAATATTTCAATTAACTTTCTGGAACAAATTTCTGGATATTTCAATAACGGAATCCCGGTCGTGGTGGAACGAAGGAAGGAAGGAAACGCGTGTGAAGTCTGAAGAATTTATGCGCCGATTCCATTCCGTTGCGCTATTCATAAAAAGAGGGAAGAAAAATTGTTAATCAATACCGCCACGAAGATATCCATTTCACGCAATGTAGCCGAAAAAAACATATTACGTAATGAGTATTAATAACACTATCTTCCTTAGGTTTCTCAAAAAAAAAATATTATTCGTTGAATCGAAACGTTATTATTTGAAAATGGAATTTTATGAAAGTAACTGAATTTGAAAGTGCTTCAATGGAAAAATCAAAATTCGTTGGGTCGAAAGTCAAATCTTGTCAATCATTATTTGCGATTAGCGTAAAGCCATTAGTAATTTCACACTCGAATGTTGAACTTCATTAATCGATGGTTTTGATGTAATCCATGGTTCAGCACGTAATCCCATGACACATACATTATACTGAAAACTCAGCGGATTTTGTACGTGTGAGCGCCGACAAAGCTAAGAGTTATCGAAACGCTTTATTATGTAAAGCCTGTTTTTCAGTGCGGACCGTTCCCGCACTTTGGAGTTAATCCTTCTTCTGATTGTTCCATAATCGTCGTCTTAAACGCTTTTTGAGGACGTCTCTTAAAAACGCAGGTTTTCACTTTAATTAAGTGGTCACGAATGGTCCTAATTAAGATAACACGCTGCGCTACCTGTTAATTGAAGAATCTCGTGGATGACGTGGATTTCGAGAACAATGCGACAGGCGCCAGCCACTACTGTGTAGCTTCTTAAGCACGAAACTAGATTGTGTTTCCAATGGATGCGAGACCCACATAAACCAGAATGTTATTAATTAAATAAAAGGGAGATTTGGATATGATTAGGCGCGATGGGATGGGTCCTTTTATGATGTAGCTCGTACCTGAGCATCGCACGTTGTAGATGACTTAATTAATTCTATTCTTGTCTGCAGCCAGTTCGGAGGAGGCGGTGGTGGCAGTTCGGCACGCGGGCAGATAAAATTCGCTATGCAGCGCGAGTTCTAATATTAAATTAATTATTGATTCTGCAGCAGTCGGGGCTAGGGGTTTGGGTGGCTAATTCCATGGGTTTGAGGGGGGAGCAACTGGGGGGATGATGTTGATGGGGATGGGCTCCGTGTAAATAGTCGGCTCAGCTATTCAAAGTCATTCTCCATTATGCGGTGCGTGCAATCCATTAGACGTAGTACAAATAATCTTAGCCACATTAATCATAATAATCTCACGCCAAGCCTGGGTTCCCCGCGCGCCACCCCACAACGCCGCCCTCGGATTAACATCGCCGTGTCAGCGTTTGAATTATGCACTTTCATTAATAATACCTTCACAAAAACGAACTTGCCGCGCGTACGGAAACCAATGATCGTGTCTACCGATAATTATGCATCCGACCGTTCGAATCTCCCGCCAAGAAACCACTTATTTGCTAAATATTGGGAATTATACACATCCCATCACATTCCATTAGCGAGTCTAATAAATCTGCTTGATTATCCTAATAAAAAAACTTCACTTTATTAGAATTTATTGAAATGTTGCTCAAATACTCAATTTTTTTTTATATTAAAAAAATACTAATAATAATGTTTATTTCAATATTTACACAACAAAAATAAAAGAAAACGTAATAATAATTTAACTTATTCATATCTAAAGACTATTGAGTGTTTCAGTATTAAAAATATAATAACAAAATTTTGTCCATTTTTGTCCACCAAAAATATATTTCCTCAAATATTAATTATTAATTATTCATCCGACCGTTCGAATCTCCCGCCAAGAAACCACTTATTTGCTAAATATTGTGAATTATACACATCCCATCACATTCCATTAGCGAGTCTAATAAATCTGCTTGATTATCCTAATACCAAAACTTCACTTTATTAGAATTTATTGAAATGTTACTCAAATACTCATTTTTTTTTATATTAAAAAAATACTAATAATAATAATGTTTATTTCAATATTCACACAACAAAAATAAAAGAAAACGTAATAATAATTTAACTTATTCATATCTAAAGACTACTGACTGTTTCCCTATTAAAAATATAATTGTCCACCAAAAATATATTTCCTCAAATACAAATTACTAACTGAAGAATTTTCTTTTATAAATTTAAATAAATATTTGTTTATACAAAATATAAATATGTTTACATAATTGAAAGTTTCTTGAGAAGGAATGTTTGTGTCCACTTAACATTTGATTTATTCAGAATCGTAAATAAATTCAGTCTACGATACAGTTACAGAATCGTAACTCATAATCACTTTTACCTGAACATTTAAAATGCTAATTGCCAAATGCCGAAGCACAAGATGAATAGTTCGTTAAAAATTTGGAAGAAGAAATAGTGTAGGAGTTTATATGAATAATTCAGAATCAATAATTTGTCTTTGGACTGCGTGATTAAGATTTGAGAACAGTCTAGACTCGGAGCAATATGTCTGTTTGAGTGTGTGAGATATATGGCATTGCATTCGGGTATTAGTATTACACAGAGTGAAGAAACTAGTTTCCAGTTTGTGGATTCAGCGGAGGCAGCGGTTCCGTGTGGGATTTTAATATTAAAAACGGGGGGGACCGCCGCAGTTAGATTTAAAATAACTCAGTCGTGAGTGTAATATAACGAACGAGCGGTTGTAGTAAAGAAGGAAAAGGAAGAGTACGTCGACGGGGGAAATCCCCCCGATTTATATTAAAATTCATTTCGGTTCGCATATAAACATTATTATTTTCTCAGTACGTGTGTGTGTTTGTTTGTATGTTTCCTAGGCGCTTTTGATGTTTTCCCCGTCCCCGAGGGGCATCTAGGTACGCCCTTCTTTTTGGGGGGCGGCTGCAAAGCGAGAGATGGAGGAGGCGGCGGCTGCAGCAGTAGAGAGAGAGAGAGTGTTTGTATGCAATTTATCCGGCCCGAAAATGTATTCCGTGTTTGCTTACTAAAAATACAAGAAGCAGGAAAACAACACGGGAATACCTGATCAGTACGTCGTGTTTAACATGCAAAAGAAAAGCAAACATAAATTTCTCGTACTTCGCCTCTTTATTCATATTTGTCTTTATTTTCTACATATATATACAGCGAGAAAATAATATTTTGTTGTTGTTGTTGTTGTTGTCCTCTTTGGAATGTCGTAGGCGATGGAAACGTACACGAGGGACGGGTGTTAAACGTCGGGTAATTTCATATTACATATCAGTACATGTGCATTATTTCGTTTCGGAAAACAACTGTCGCTCTTTTGTTTCCATTCCGCTGCTCGTGTCACGGAAGATTTTCCACGCGAAATCAGTTCGTCACATGTTTGGGACGATGTTATTTTAGCTGCCCGATGCAAGCGTTCATCCCTCACTCTTCCCCTCTCTCTCTCTAGCTCTCTACACTCCAGTATTAAATGATACCAACATAATATCATCTGGCAACATCTGTCGGCGAATTTTTATATTTTTCACTCGAATTCCGTCCACAATTTCGCCCCGCGCAAAAACATAAATAATTTGTTAGATCCTTGTTCATCCACATGTTCCACGCAACTGTACACCATTTATTATCCAACCAGAAGAAATTCAATTATGATATGCTTACACCAAAAAAGACAAAATTCATTGTAACAACTGAATTTTAGAGATATTTTATTTGTAATATACAAATATAATAGTTTTATTGTTGTATCAGATAGGACAAGAGTTGCAAATGTGTAAATCCCCAAAATATATTCATTTACCCCATTATGATAGGGGGCTATCTAATATTTTCCATGGATAGCTAGAATTGTAATTGTTGAATGTTATATTGTTGTATTAGTAGGATAAGGGTTGCAAATGTGTTTACCAATTTCGCCCCGCGCAAAAACATAAATAATTTGTTAGATCCTTGTTCATCCACATGTTCCACGCAACTGTACACCATTTATTATCCAACCAGAAGAAATTCAATTATGATATGCTTACACCAAAAAAGACAAAATTCATTGTAACAACTGAATTTTAGAGATATTTTATTTGTAATATACAATATAATAGTTTTATTGTTGTATCAGATAGGACAAGAGTTGCAAATGTGTAAATCCCCAAAATATATTCATTTACCCCATTATGATAGGGGGCTAATTCTAATATTTTTCATGGATAGCTAGAATTGTAATTGTTGAATGTTATATTGTTGTATCAGTAGGATAAGGGTTGCAAATGTGTAAATCCCCAAAATATATTCATTTACCCCATTATGATAGCGGGCTAATTCTATAATATTTTTCATGAATACCTAGAATTGTAATTGCTGAATGTTATATTGTTGTATCAGTAGGATAAGGGTAGCAAATGTGTTTACCAATTTCGCCCCGCGCAAAAACATAAATATTTTAATTTTGTTCTATTTAGATCAAGGGTAAGGTAACTTTTTTACCTATTACCCCAATATATATTCATTTAGGGCTTTACTAAATTAGGTTGAAGAACATTTTTACCTATTACCCCAAAATATATTTATTTACAGTGAAAATCATAGAGTTGCAAATGTGTAAATCCCCAAAATATATTCATTTACCCCATTATGAAAGGGGTCTAATTCTAATATTTTTCATGGAATTGCAATTGCTGAATGTTCTCATAGCCCAATAATTCATTTTTACCCCATTTGGGATCATTTACGCCGATATCTAGGGCGATGTCCTTCAGTATATTTCAGCAAGGTGTTAATCAAGTAAATCATCTATGTGACACAATCCCACAAAATGTTTTTGCTAATGACAAAAATTAATAATAGTGACATAATTGGTATACTAATCAATATAGTTCTTCTTCTTCCTTCCACCATCCTTCACCATTCCCTCAGTAAGGACTAAATGTAATATATAACATAGGGTAGTAATATAAACAATTTCCAAACAGGGACTCTGCGGTTCTGTACACTTGAACTAGGTTGAGTATCGGAAATGATGATGGTGTAATCCAGTGGTTTCCAAACTTGATGTTACTACGCCTTTCTCAAAAGTATGTAATTATTTGGCGCCTCCCCACCCCCCTCCATTTCATAAAAGGAACGCGTATTAAAGCAATATGGATAAGAGCACATGAATGTATCTACATTTGCTGGATTACCCAAACATTCAGCTTTCATATGCATATATTGGATCCATTCTATCTATTATAGTTTTTGAGTAAATCAATGAAATGTGAAAACACTGCTTTCAAGTTTGAACGCGTATTACAGCAATATGGATAAGAGCACATAAATGTATCTATACTTGCTGAATTCCCCAAACATTCAGCTTTCATATGCATATATTGGATTCATTCTATCTATTATAGTTTTCGAGTAAATCAATGAAATGTGAAAACACTGTTTTTTCGAACGTTCTAATTTCAATTTTTTTACTTTGAACGCGTATTACAGCAATATGGATAAGAGCACAGGAATGTATCTATACGTTAGCTGATATTTGGAAAATTTGGAAAACGCTGGTGTAATCATTATAGTTAGATCTTGTATCTATCAATTCTGTCATTTTAAATCAATTGTAGTTGGTATTCTTGACGTAGCATTTGCTAATAAGTAATATTTTTCACTGCGTTTGAAGCCATGTTTACATAAAAGCAATATCAGTGTTAAAACTATAAAAGTAAAGTAGAACCAACTTTAAGTTCTAACAATATATTTTAGTTGAACATTTTTTTTTCTTTTAATATTATTGTTTTTATTACTTTATGGTTTAGGAAATTTTACCAAGGCAAATTATTTCTATCATTGCTTTGTTACATAACATGTATAAAACTTAAAATTTAAAAAAATAAACATTCTTATTAGTCCAAGTGGTTTAAAGGATAAAAAATAAACTTTTATAAGTTTTCGACATGAATGCATAAAAAACATAATATAAAATCTTGATTAGTACTAAAACTAAATACCATTAATTTTAATAGATTTAATTACGTAAATGATCCTTCTTCATTAACAACTGCTACTTAATTGTTATAAGCTGAAATACATCAATTAGTCGAATAATTATTGAGATTTTACTATTTTGAATTGAACAGCTAATAAATTTTGTATCGCATTACAAATTCGAATATTGGCCAGGAAACATGATTCTATAATAGAGGCTCATCGATTCTTGCTGCGAAGTTTCTATGGTTTTCGTGAAGCAATAATGATTTATATTAATTTATTCCGATCGGAAATTAACTGCTCCACGAAAATAATTAACAAGGGAAACAGCGCGGCATGAATAATTCAGTTGAGGTCTCTTCTCTTTCTAAGCCGATGATCGATTATTTTCTCCATGATTAAGTTATATAAGAGCGCGGTTTGTTTTTGACTAGGTCGACTGAATTTCATTAGGGAAGTGTTTACATTCAATAATTTTCGTGTACGTTCCCCACTTTGTATGCACCGGGTGCTGCAAGAGCACCGGACTTTGGTTCAACACGAATTGAGGACAACGACAACGACGTCTTTTCGATTATGCAATTAGATGTTTCTATCTGCTATCCATGGAAATTAATGAAAATCACGTAGTTTTCTAATTATTTTAATAATATATTCATGATATTCTAATACTGTTTATACACTATACTTAATATCTAATAGAAATGTATGTTAATGGTACTAACTTCTATGTTAGCTATTGGCGCTGACACTTCAGTATGATAGGACTACAGGATAATAAATAGTAGTTGGGATAACACATAAAACCATTGATTATATTTCAAGTTCAAAGGATTATCATCAAAGTAGGTGGTTTAAATCAGCTTTTTTTTACCAATATATCACGACTCAATATTAGGTCACGTTACTAACAATTGATTTGTAGTTTAATTGTAAAAAAAAATATGTTGGATCGTGCGAAAATAAGATCGAGAAACATTGATCCAAAGGATTATTATCCATCTACATCAGCGGTAGGGGAAACGGGGTAAATTACCCAAAATGGTGTAAAAATATTTTTTTTTGGGTAATAGGGAAATTTTTCTAATTTCATCTTACCAAACTCAGAGAGCGGTTCTCTGATTACTTTCCAGATCTTGATGTACAAACTGAATTAGGTTATAGATCCTTTTAAATGTGAAATTACTAACATACCAGAAGAACCTCCAGGTTTGGTAGATGCAATTCTTGAACTTCGATCCAATACTGAACGTATTCAATTTGAGACCAAAGCAAATCTGACGACTTTTTGGTAAAAAAATTGCTGCCATTTGCAACAACCTACCTTTGTGAACAAGGCTTTTCTACTCTAATGAACATAAAAACAAAAAAACAGAAATCGATTAAACGCCGAAGACTGTATTCAAATTGCTCTTACATCAAAATTTTGAAGTAATTATATCAAACATGAAGCAACATCATTTTTCCAAAACCTGAAGGGGGAAAGTTTTCAATTAATTTTTGTTTGTTCCAATTTAATAATTTTATTTTGTTTGTCTATTACATACTTTCTATTTTCTTGTAACTTTTTTTTATAAATATGTAAATGTAAATTTACATTGATTGTTTTCTTTTCAGAATGGGGGGGAGTAATATCGACTTACGCAAAAAGATTTTGGGGTAATGGTTAAAAAAGTTCCCCGACCGCTGTTCTAGAGCAATGTCTTGATATCATCATTATTACTAGATGATCTTCGCACATTTCTTTTAACTAAAGAAACTTCTCTGTAAACAAAATATTTCTTATATTTATTGTTTTAGTGACATTTTTGGCTTCTCAGTAAAAGAAAAGTGTACTATCTTCAATAGGAGAGCAAATCATTTGATCCGACTTAAACTTTTTTCTAAAGAATTTTCACTTTTCAGAATATGTTAACAAGTTTCTTACATTTTGTATATGTTTATTTTTATCTTAACAATTTGTTTTTAACAGTAACTTCGCTTTTTAAAAAAACTGATGTTTTAATACTTTTTTTTTTAATGAAATATTTATTCTATAATCACATTATGGGAAGTTTATGTATTTTAACGTTGAAAAAAAAAGAGAACAATTCTTAATATCTTATACATAAAGGAACTTTATTACTCGCATAGTGTGTATAATAGGTTCTGCCAATATCCCGGACTGTTTGAATCCGGACTAATGGAGGATTTTAAAACTACAGAAAAATGAACTGCAAAAATAGATTTGATTGTATAAAAGAGTGAAAAAGATATATATTGTGAGTTATAAAAGAACAATTTTATGAATTATTTTTTAGTTATTTTGTCAATTAAAATTTAGTTTGTAAATTTTCAAATTGGTCTAATGTAAATCTGGAGACGGTCAGTTTTATTTTAATATATTTTTTTTTTAATGTAACAAGGTACAACATTACAATAACTTGTGTGTATTGCGTAAAAGGAAGTTTGATAAGTAATAAGATATAAATTGTATGCATTTTATAATAATAATAATACATTTGATGAATCCCTTGCGGATGTGTGTATTTATGTAGCGCAAACAAAGGCGATTCGAAGGCGAACGCTTGTTTGTGAGAATAATGCCAATATTCACATGAACAAATGTTCATTTCTACTTGCATGCACACTTGTTTTCGCTACGTAGTTTGTTTGAGGTGATGTAATAAGACGAATGCGAGCGAGAATTATTATTATTTTTTTTTAAATTTTCGTCTAGACGTCGAAACCGGACCCAGACCGAAACACGTTAACGAAACTGCAATAATTCTTATATAAATAATATAAAAATCGCATTAAAAATGTATTTAGAAAATAGTTTTATGATATTCATAAGTAATCGTAATCGATACTGAGAATAATCTTACTAAAATCTTGTTCACTCTGAATCAAATAAAATATATTATAATTAAACTTGATTTATTGATACCATATTATAAGAAACTCAGCCCTTTTGCTAGTTTATTAATTATTTTTTTTTTATTAATTTACGATTTATATTTTGTATTGTTATTATCTGGCTAATAAATTATTATTATTAAGAAATTCTGAATTAGAACAAATCGGCTTAATTCGTATCGCTTTATATGGAAATGGAAGGAAGTACACTTGGTTCTCTTTTTATGCGGTAGATACGTTCCACAGGAAAACGCATAAAAATAAATCGCACAAAAAAGGACTAGACACACGTATAAAAATAAAGGATACGTTCCATAATTTTTTAAAACCGCATAAAACTAAATCATTGAGTTACAATATACTGAAAATCGCATAAAAAAGGGTTTATTAAATATCAGAAAAATAATTAGTCTTACTATATTCTTTCTTTCTGAAATGTTTATTCAAAATTTTATAAAAACGTTAAGAATCATAGACAAGTTTATTAAATTTCAGAAAAATTACATATTTATCAATTTTAAACATATTCCTTCTAAATTTATACGGAAAAATTTTACAATAAAAAAAATACAGAAAATTTTATGAAAGTTATCTTTCTTCACATTTTTTTCTTTAGAATTATATGAGTTAATAT
>NW_017097531.1:30359-30645 GCF_001412225.1 Nicrophorus vespilloides | reverse complement strand
AATCAATGAAATGTAAAAACACTGCTTTTTCGAGCATTTTTTAATACTCGAAAATTATAATAGATAGAATGAATCTAGCAGATGCATATGAAAGCTGAATGTTTGGGCAGTCTAGCAAATATCGATATATTACTGTGGTTTTAGCCGTTTGGCTGTAATTCGTGTTCAAAGTTTAAAAGATTCCCCAAACATTCAGCTTTCATATGCATTTGTTGTTCATTCTATTATTATAGTTTTCAGTAAATCAATGAAATGTAAAAACACTTCTTTTTCGAGCATTTTTTAA
>NW_017097531.1:0-30334 GCF_001412225.1 Nicrophorus vespilloides | reverse complement strand
AGCAAATATCGATATATTACTGTGCTCTTAACCATATTGCTGTAATACGCGTTCCTTTTATGAAATGGTGGGCGGTGGGGAGGCGCCAAATGATTACATACTTTTGAGGGAGGCGTAGTAACATCAAGTTTGGAAACTACTTCTATAATGTGTTAATTATTATATTTTTTTTTGAACTACGATTCAATTGTTTGTTAATTTGTTAAGATGATTCTTATATAGAATCAATCTGAAGACAATAACGAAACTGTTGTAAGAGAAAACCCACGTATATTAATGGAATAATTTAGAAAACTTATCACATTCAATTCATTTAAATATTTTGTATATGTACAAACGTTATAACAATAAATTATTTATTGAAATAAATATGTAATGAATTGTTATTATTAATTTAAAAAAAATTTATCAAAATGTTTGCATTATTTCTTCCATTTTATTCGTTTATAATAAATAAATAAATAAATTTACTTGTTTTAAAATTTATATTTATGTGTTTGCATGATATTTGTAGATTCAATTTATTTGCTGAAAATGCGGTCGTTATAAATTACATGTGATTAATTAAATGCGATTTAGCAAAATGTAATTAAATGCATATAAAATTAAAAAAAAAACACAGGTTTATTTATATTTGTTTCAATAATTATACACAAATAACGAAAAAAAAAAACATTAAAGACAAAATATGATTCAGTTTACTTGTAAATTTAATTTAGATTTACAGCTTTTTTTCTAAAGGGTGCATCAAAATTAACGCAAGATTTGAATTAAATAAAAAGAACACAGTTTTTATCACAATCACAAAATCACCATCTGAAGACAAAAAGTCTTTAGTAATTGTGAGTTATCAGCAAATATTCACAATTACTACTTAAAGAAATTGATAATTTCTTTGATAAATTGATTAAAAACAGTTGTAATTGCAATAATTAATTGAATATTATCTATATTTATAACAAATACGTTGATACTTGATGTTTTTTAGGAATTTATAGGTAATATTGTTGATATTAAATAATGTAAGGTAGTAATGTTTTATGCAGTAATTTTCTTTAACAGCTGTACAATTGTTTGGTAATTTATTGTGATCATGTTGATTATATAATCAATCATTCGAAGACAAGGTTGAATTCGTGTAAGGTGTCAAGTTTGACCAAAAAGGCGATATAGAAATTCCTATTGTTTCTTCGCTTTGTACCTTATTTCGAAATTGTTCGTGTCTTCGGATTGGCATCGTACGGAATCAATTTGTTCTTGGATGTTGAGGAGGTGAATGCATAAATGCATGTTCAATTTGCTGATGCGTTAAAAGGAGGAGGCAGAACGCAACTATTGCCTATTGCTTTGTAAGGTACGAGAGATGTTCGAGAGAGATTCAGTGTCAAGAGTCGAGTCGAGAGATGCAATCCACTCTTCTCCGCATTTGCATACATATTAGGGTGGGCCTTGTCGCATGTTCCAAACCCCCCCGCATACACACACACAGCTCACAGCTCTTCACTCACAACACGACAACGCATTTCGCTCAAACGAACATTCTTCACAGACTTTTTCCCTATCCTGCGTTCATCTCTTTTCCTCTCACACACAAAACACTCTCCTGCAAATGTCACCACCCGATTTCAAAAAAATGACACGCGTCATGCACTCACTCATTGTTCGTGAGGACGCCAATAAAAACAAAGTCACCTGAGTCATCCGGTTCATTTGCATTTTTTGGATCCAGACATGCGACCAATACATAAAAATGTGTCATTCTTTATTTGACGAATCACAAGAGAAAAAAATATACTTTTGATCAATAAAGATTTCTTATATAAACGCACATGTTTACTAAGAACTAGAAGAATAATATTTAATTTTCTTATTAGAAAATGTACACATTTACTACTAATAATTTATATATAAATCTAATTTCAATTTGTATCAACTATAAACTAATATTTGTTATTTTTAACAATTTCTATAAAAATATTGAATAGAAATTTCACTTTGTAATTACTAACACATTTACTATGAAATATTTATTTAATCAGAAAATGTACACATTTACTAGTAATAATTTATATAAAAATCTTCCTAATTTCAATTTGTATTAAGAAAACTCAACCAAAAACTAAAATTTGTTTTTTTTGTAATAGCAAAATTATTAAAAAATGGTAAATAGAAATTTCACTTTATAATTTACTAATGAAAGGATAGTGGAAAACATAAAATATTTATATTATTAGAAAATGTACACATTTACTAGTAATTTATTATATGTAAAAATCTTCATAATTTCAATTTGTATTACAAAAATCAACCATAAACAAAAAATTGTTTTTCGTAATAGAAAAATTATTAAAAAATTGTGAATAGAAATTTCACTTTGTAATTATTAACACATTCACTAATGAAAGGATCGTGGAAAACGTAAAATATTTATTTTATCAGAAAATGTACACATTTACTAGTGATAATTTATATAAAAATCTTTCTAATTTCAATTTGTATTATGAAAAAACAACCATAAACTAAAATTTATTCTTCGTAACAGCTAAATTATTAAAAAATGGTGAATAGAAATTTCGCTTTGTAATTACTAACACATTTTCTAATGATAGGATTCTAAGGATAGTGGAAAACCTAAAATATTGAGTTTACTAGAAAATGTACACATTTACTAGTAATAATTTATATAAAAATCATCCTAATTTCAATTTGTATTACAAAAATCAAATATAAACTAAAATTTGTTCTTTGTAATAGCAAAATTACTAAAAAATGGTGAATAGAAATTCCACTTTGTAATAACTAACACAATTCACTAATGAAAGAATAGTGGAAAACATAAATTATTTATATTATTACAAAATGTACACATTTACTAGTAATAATTTATATAAAAATCTTCCTAATTTCAATTTGTATTAAAAAAAATCAACCATAAACTAAAATGTGTTCTTCGTAATAGCAAAATTATTAAAAAAATGGTGAACAGAAATTTTACTTTGTAATTATTAACACATTTACTAATGAATGGATAGTGGAAAACATAAAATATTTATTTTATCAGAAAATGTACACATTTACTAGTAATAATGTATATAAAATTCATCCGAATTTCAATTTGTAATACAAAAATCAACCATAAACTAAAATTTGTTATTCGTAATAGAAAAATTATTAAAAAATGGTGTATAGAAATTTCATTCTGTAATTATTAACACATTTACTAATTAATGGATAGTGGAAAACATAAAATATTTATATCATTACAAAATGTACATATTTACTAGTAATAATTTATATAAAAATCATTCTAATTTCAATTTGTATTACAAAAATCAAACATAAACTAAAATTTGCTCTTTGTAATAGCAAAATTACTAAAAAAATGGTGAATAGAAATTTCACTTTGTAATTATTAGCACATGCAATAATGAATGGATAATGGAAAACATAAAATATTTATTTTATTAGAAAATGTACACATTTATTAGTAATAATTTCTATAAAAATCATCCTAATTTCAATTTGTATTAAAAAAATCAACCATAAACTAAAATGTATTCTTCGTAATAGCAAAATTACTAAAACAAATGGTGAAATTTCACTTTGTAATTACTAATACATTCACTAATGAAAGGATAGTGGAAAACCTTAAAATATTTATTTTATTGTAGCAAATAATTTATTTATACTGAATTGAAGAAACTTCATTTCTATCATAAAATAACAACGAATTCACACTTTTCTTGTTACAATAATAAGATCAGCAATCAGCTGAATAAGATATGTAATGAAATAGCATCCGTTTCCAAAAGAAAGTACCAATATCGAAAGATTTGTGATGGTGAAACTCATTGAAATATTATCCACATTGTAACGAAGAACCAGTTCTCTTCTCCGTGCAGTCCTGATGGACGCATGAATTGCGCTATTAATATCAGTCTGTGTGACAGAAAGGCTCGGGCCTCGATTTCACTGGAACAAAATTATAATCAATAGGTGGAAAAGGCATTAACATACATGCAAGTATATACGCACGCACCGTGGCTTCGGCTCTCTCGCGAAGAGGAGAGAAGAGACCTCCCAGTTCGAGGCACTGAGAAGAAGTCTGTGGGAAGCTCGCATTATGCAACTAACAATAAAATAATGATCGTTCGGTGAACAATTAAACGCTTTATTATTTTTACATTTATTTTTTTGTTCTGTAGCTTCATTGAATTGTAAAGAAAAGAAAAGTAATGAAAAGGGGTGGATTCGATTAGTTCCCATAGGTGAAAACTGTGAGAGAATTTTCGTGTAACCCCATTTTTTTTTCTTGTAAATTTAGCTACGAAATTAGAAAGTTATTTCATTTATTAAATCTTGAAATATTAACTGTAAATTTACATATTTATTTCTCTAAGTTTTTATAAAAATAAGTGTCATAAAAGAAACGTTACTATTTTGTTTAACTGTCATTTTTCAACTATTGAGGTTATATCTGTTTTCATTTAACTTTTATATAGTGTTGTTAATCAAAAATTTACTATGCCAAATTTTTTTATTGAACATTTATTTTAAATTAATTTTCATATAAAATTCAAATTTGCAAATCAAAATTTTTGTGGTTTTTGTTAATTAGTTAGTTTTGTATATAAATTTTCTTAAAGCTTAATCTTAATAAGATTGAATGAACTTAAAGTTAAATTAATTTATAAAAAAAAATGTAATAAAAAAATAGAAATTTTACTTTGGATCGCAGAAAACATAAAATGTTTATTTTATTAGAAAATGTACACATTTACTAGTAATGATTTATATAAAAATTTTCCTAATTTCAATTTCATAAACTAAAATTTGTTTTTAGTAATAGCAAAATTATTAGAAAATGGTGAATATAAATTTCACTTTGTAATTATTAACACATTCACTAATGAAAGGATAGTGGAAAACATAAAATATTTATTTTATCAGAAAATGTACACATTTACTAGTGATAATTTATATACAAATCTTCTAAATTTCAATTTGTATTAAAAAAAATCAACCATAAACTAAAATTTGTTCTTCGTAATAGCAAAATTATTAAAAAATTGTGAATAGAAATTTCACCTTGTAATTATTAACACATTCACTAATGAAAAGACAGTGGAAAACATAAAATATTTATTTTATCAGAAAATGTACACATTTACTAATAATAATTCTAGTAAATTTTCTAATAAATTTTAAAAGGGGTGGATTCGATTAGTTCCCATAGGTGAAAACTGTGAGAGAATTTTTATATAACCCTATTTTTTTTCTTGTGAATTTAGCTTCGAATTTAGAAAATTATTTAATTTATTAAATCGTGAAATATTAACTCTAAATTTACATATTTATTTTTCTAAGCTTTTATAAAAATAATCGTCATAAAAGAAACGTTACTATTTTGTTTAACTGTTTTTTTTTTGAGGTTATATCTGTTTACATTTAACTTTTATATAGTGTTGTTAATCAAAAATTTACTATGCCAAATTTTTTTATTGAACATTTATTTTATATTAATTTTCATATAAAAATTGATTCAAATTTGCAAATCAAATTTTTTGTGATTTTTGTTAGTTAGTTTTGTATATACATTTTCTTAAAGCTTGATCTTTGATCGATTGAATGAACTTAAACGAAGTTAAATTAATTTATAAAAAAAAAAATTGTAATAAAAAAATATTGATTGAACATTTTATTATTTATTGTTTTGATGTCATGTTTACAAATTTAATGTGGCCATCGATTGTAATTAATGTATCGCTGCAGACGATGTATGGGATTAAAATACAAAACAAACAAACAAACATAACGAGGACAGTCAATTATGCGATATAATTGCGAATGCATTGTGAACGCGAAACAATGAGACATGAAAAACCGAATGATTAATTAATACCAGATTCGGAGTATAATTGGCTGCGATGATGATGGTTTTCCCATTTTCCCATTTTTTTTTGTTAACCAATTGGATTCGATTTCACGTCTCACTTTATTAATAATCAACGGAATGCGAGTGTATGAAAGAGAGAGAGATTGTTTTTTCAGTCGTTACATAACAACGTCCACGTGGCATGTATATAGTTTATTGGCTTTGGTGCGTTCGTCCGTGACAAATGGCTGATTTATTTGCGAGCGTAAATCAGGCGACATTTTCATGTCCCGTTTTAATTCCGACGTGGAGAACCGTCCAAGCGATCCTCCTGCAGGCGATGTTGCGTAACGAGAGAGCGTCAGAGGATTCCGGGTCGCGGTCTTCAAACACTTGTCGCCAGAGCTAACACATCCAAAGTCTATTAGATGTATCTTAGGGTAAACAATGTTCGAGAGAAGTTTTGGGGATGGAGATATAAGGTTATCACCTGCTGAAGAGCGAAAACTTTTTAAATAATTTTCCTCTTTACGAACTTTCCTATAGCTTTTCAGGGATTTCCTTCATCTAACCTGTCTTCTCACAAAAACAATATGCATTGCATTTTACCCTTCGTTAAATATTTACTGAATTGCTTTCAAAAGTTTAATTCCAAATCCCTTCGCAAATTAGACTTAACAATCTCATTTCATGAAGAAAATTCAAAAAGTTTCAGATTAAAACAACAATTTATTAATTCTTGAAAGACTAATATTAACTGTAATTTTGCTCATTTATTATTCTTGTATTAACGAAAATTCCAATAGTTTTTACTACAATATTAAATTATGTTCTTTTTATGTCCTTTACAAAATCATTGTACAAATTGCAAATTCCTCTACTTAAAACTAAAATAACAATGTTATCATCATTTGCAACATGGTCGGAAACTGAAAAACAAGTTTTCATTTAATTTGCAGATGTTACACATTTATTTATAGCTCGTTTTTTTCTCTCTCTTGCAACTTTTACACTGTTATTTATTTATTTCGAGGCGGAATAATGAAGCGGAATTTGCATTTTCCCGGCGTCGCGAAAATTACGTTTCGCATTAATAAAATGGCAATTAAACGCGCTGCAACATTTTCATACCGTTTACATACATTCGCACACGAAATGCGCTACTTTTTTGTTGTTGTTGTTGTTGCTGTTTCTTCTGTTTGCTTCGGGACTTTGGAAGTTGCAATTAAAGCAATTGCGTTTTAAAGGGAGAAGGTATTAAAGCGGGGTCGAAGGATTCGTATAGGAGGAAAAAAAAAGGGATAATAGTTGCAGGAAGTGAAGAAAAGGAGGGAGGCAATTGAATTAAGCCGACGAAGGTTCTGCGGCGATGGAATCCGGTCTTTTCGGCTCCCTTTTGCGGCAAGTACACATCCTTACGGTCATTAGAGTTTCCCCCACATCCTCAGGGGGAGGATTTCCTCCACGATTATTCGACGAAAGTCTGATCTCCTCTTGCGCTCGGACGAGCAGCATATGAAGAAGTACATTCGGCTTTTGTGTCTTTAACGTTAAAACCATTCGAAACGTAATGTTTCATCACCGATTCTTTCACATGGTTGATCAAAATTACGCCATCTATTCGCTTGTAATACAAGTAATCTTTAGCTAAAACCATTGAAAAAGTAATGTTTTATTACATATTCGTTGAAATGTTATAATATCTTAGCATCCTATAAACATATCTGGATGTAAGAGCATTGCTCTAAACGCGTAGGTCTGTAGCATCCTAAATTGTTCTTGCATGAGACACCGAGCCTTTTCTTCATGCAGCACCGAAGGCAAGCAGCAGGAACGCATTAAATGCGGCCAATTAAAATGCAAATGATACACACTTACATGTAATAGTTTTTACCCCCTTCGCGCATTTACTCTTTTTTCTTGTTTTTGTTGCTGCTATTTCTTTCATCTGCTTCTTCTGCTGTTGCTTCGAGTGGGTGAAGATTAATTTACTTCCTCTCCGGGCCATTCTCTTCCTTCCTAAGCCGATTTCGCGCGTCTACTTTCAACAAGCTTATTACCATCCAGTTTTCAACCGTGTCTTCAAATCATGATGATTGCATCTACAATCTCTGCAGATTACTTTGCGTTAACATACAAAAAATATACACTGAAGATGTATTCACTTGTATCTCCAAGATTGCTCAAGAGTTTCAAACCTATTCATAATCTACAAGTCTTAGCTTTTTATACACTTACATTACATTCATAATTATACAAGTAATAGCTTCTTCACCCATTTATTGGTGCTTTGTCATATTAATACACAAAAAAGTACGAAATTTATAATGTTAGACATTTTCTTAATTACTCAATAATCATACCACATAATTAGATCAGCGAAGATACAAATAAAAGACAAACCACTAATCTTTCTAATAAGTATACTTTCATGCTTGTGATCATTATTACTCTTTCCGTAATATTTTTTTATGATATTTTTTTTTAAATTTGGAAATGCAGTGTCTCATATTTTATATAATTACTCAAATACAAATTTGCATAAACTACAAGACTTAACTTTATATGCACTTACAGTAAATTCATAATTATACAAGTAATAGCTTCTTCACCCATTTATCTAACTCTTTTATTTTTGATTTGTCATATTAATACACAAAAAGTACGAAATTTATAATGTTTGACATTTTCTTAATTACTCAATAATCATACGACATAATTAGATCAGCGAAGATACAAATAAAAGACAAACCACTAATCTTTCTAATAAGTCTACTTTCATGTTTGTGATCATTATTACTCTTCTATGATATTTTTTTAAAATTTGGAAATGCAGTGTCTCATATTTTATATAATTAGTCAAATACAAATTTGCATAAACTACAAGACTTAACTTTATATGCACTTACAGTAAATTCATAATTATACAAGTAATAGCTTTTTCACCCATTTATTGGTGCTTTGTCATATTAATACACAAAAAAGTACGAAATTTATAATGTTTGACATTTTCTTAATTACTCAATAATCATACGACATAATTAGATGAACGAAGAAACAAATAAAAGACAAACCACTAATCTTTCTAATAAGTCTACTTTCATGTTTGTGATCATTATTACTCTTCTATGATATTTTTTTTAAAATTTGGAAATGCAGTGTCTCATATTTTATATAATTAATCAAATACAAATTAAAGATAAAACTAAAGAATTTTCAAAGAGTTTACTGTGAGATTTTCAAAATTTAATAAAAATATAATTATAGTTTGAATGCTTTCACATTCTATTTAATTACTAGATATGTAATTAGAATATAGAATATGCAAATTAATTAATTTCTACTTTTATGTTTATTATCATTATACTACAATAAGTTATGAAAATTAACTAAGTATTTTGTTAATTACATATGTGCACCTTTTGTTTGAATGTATACAAATGTCGGCAGAACATTTTTTTATATAGTAATTACGAGATTACAGAGAATAGAGTTTGTTGAGAGATGGAAACGTCGCGTAACATCAGTTTCATAACAAAGAGCTATCATTCTTTTGTAACGAAAATAATGTACAGTAGAGTTCATGCATATAACCTGGATCAGGGATTCGCGCAAGAATGGGATGATGAAGTGGATGCCCGTTCGTCATCCTGGCTGTGACGCAAAGCACGGGTTATAACAACATGAACAGAACTAAACCGGCTGTGTTATTTTTTTTTTAGAGAAATGCACAGCGTCTCTCTCATATAATAGTTTGTTTAGTATAAATGGCTGCAAAAGGGCGGAGGAGAGGAAAGTCATGATGTATTCACGAAGTTTACAACCCTCTCCGTGCATATTCCGAAGGAGAAGAAGTTTTTATTTCCGCGCGAGCGAGTATCACCCTCGCCCCCAAAACGGCATCAGCATGTCCTTCATCCCCTCAGTGGAATTACCATAAACTGTTCATTGCTCAATTTCATCTCGAAAACTAACTTTGCGTTTCTCCCCCTTCGCTAAATGCGAAACGGCATAACAAGCAGAGGCTGGTAAAAAAAGAATTGAATTACCCGCAATCAGGACGATTGCGTAACGTAACGAACGATTCAGATGTTTACGGAATAACAATTAGAGAACTGATGATGATGTCCCTGCGGATATTTCGTTTTGCTGATCATCCGTTCTTTGGTTTCAGGTCCTCCAGGTCCACCGGGTCCACCGGGAACGCCGGGAAAACGCGGCAGGAAAGGGAAGAAAGGAGACGCAGGAGAAGCGGGACCACCGGTAAGTCACAGATCGCCCGAGCGAATCCACCAAGTTTTTTAGCCGTGTATTTATTGTATACACACAAAATAATTTACTTGCAAACACCAATTGTAAATGAAGGCGACGCCGGCGACGAATTTCTCATTTTGGTTTTCTCTTTTTATTTGCCCTTAGGGTTCGGCTGGGGCGCCGGGCAAGAATGGCTTTCCGGTATTTATTATTATTTTTTTTTTATTTTTATTTTTTTTTATATACACATACTTTCTCTCCCTATTCATTTATTTGCATTATTCACTCAGTAATAATTGTTAGCTTCATTCTCATTTTTGCGAATCAAATTTTTCAAGCCTTTCGCAACAAAAAAAAAATACAATCAACTGATATGTGAATTCATCCAGCTAATAATAATTAGGCCGAACTGAATTTCAGGGCGAAAAGGGTCATAAGGGCGAGAGGGGTTACATGGTAAGATTTTGTTTTGCACACAAGGGATATTTTTGTTGGTTTTTTATATTTTTTTTTTGTAAATGGAAACTAACCGAACCCAGAAAGCCCTTAAACTGACCTCTAAAACCGCAACACAAACAAACAAAAAAAAAAGCAAACAAACGCCTATATTTTGAATTAATGGAACGCTTTTCTAACACCCTGTCACAACCCTGTCGAGTAGTCGTCGTAGCAATCATATCAATCGATTAACAGAAATTAGTCGGGATTTTAACTTCTTTTTTTTCCAATTTTTTTTTTTTTTTGAACTTGAGGATTTTCTTGTTCTCGTTATCTGTTACAGGGATCGACAGGGATGCGCGGATATCCGGGATTTCCGGTTTGTTTAATTTACGAATATTTTTTATTGGTAGATGGCGCGCACAAAATGGTGCGAAACGAACTGTAAATAATAATGAACAAAAAAAAGAAAGAAGCAAGACAAGAAATTAAAAAGAATCTACTAATAAACAAATATTAATAAACTAAACTAACATTATTGAAGCGTGTACCATGTAGAACTTATATAATTAATCTTAATTTTTAATCGGTGTTGGTGTTAATTAATTAATATTGTTGTTGTTGTTTTGTTGTAATTGTGCATTAGTAGAAAACATACGTTTCCTAATTAATATTAGCTAAAAAAAATTGTCATTAACGTGCATTTGGTTTATTTTATTTTTTTTTTTAACTTAAAAAATAAAAACGCATCTTCTTCCTAACTGTACTAACATCCAAAATTATTAATCACACATCAAAAATTATTTTTTTTTCTCATTTTCTATCGCCGTGTCCGTAGTTTCTGTAATAATGTTGTCTTGATTTTTCTTTAGGGGCCTATTGGTTTAGACGGACCCAAAGGAGATCCGGTATGTTATTTAATTATCTTTTACACAATTTATTATCTTCAATTGATAAAAAAAACAATACAAATTAGATTAGGAAACGTATCAAGTTTTACAGATTTTTTTCTTAATTTTATACTTAAAATATAGTTAAAGATCAACAAAGAAACCTCGAAGTAACATTTAGTAAATTTAGTTGATTTCAATGAGAAAATTGTCTTTACTCTTCGAGTATTCTTTGGATGATGATTTAACTGATACATATTACGCAATTTGTTTCGGTTCTTCTGCATTTTTTGGTAATGTTTTTCTCTTTCTCTCTCTGTTCTCAGGGCAAAGCCGGAGATAAGGGTCAAAAGGGTGACGTGGGTAATCCAGGATTCGACGTCTTTTCCGCAGTCAAGGTATTACCAACGATTTATTACTAAATTCCTTCCTTACACTTCTCCTTATATATTTCTCAAACGATTACATCTTTGAGATCTCGAAACAAAATCACCTCTTTCTTTTTCAAAACGCAAATACACATAATTTAATTAGTCTTATACTTACTAGTGTTTCTCTCTTTTTTCGACTACTATACAAAAAAAAAATGCTTCTTTTTTTTACTGCTATCTCTTTTTCTTTCCCGATCAGCAGCCCGGAAGGGTGAGTATTTCGCTTGCGTTTGACAATCTGCACCACTCATTTATCTCATCTGTTGCTGCGATATTGATTCTTCATTTCTTTATTGAATTTATTCTTTTTACAGCTTTTGGACACATAATTTTATCACAAACATCAATATTTAATGTAAATCTAATATTATACAATTTTTCACTTAATTTAACCATATCAGGACGCGTGGCGCATTTATCCGCCATATCCCTTATATAAAACTCTATTACAAATCTCCACATTTAGACATACATTAAATATTGTATAAAACAAAGAGTTTAAATAATTCAGGTATTTTTACTTTACCAATTGAACACTTTCATCAATTATTTGAAAATACGTAAACTAATAAAGTAAAATTTATTGAATACATACAGAAATTCATAATTTTAATGCAATTAGTAAAGCATTAATTACCTGTAAATTTATACTTTTTATTCTTCATTTCTATATTGAATTTATTCTTTTTACAGCTTTTAGACACATAATTTTATCACATACACAAAACATCAATATTTAATGTAAATCTAAATTATAATCTAATATTATATAGTTTTTCACTTAATTTAACTATTTCAGGACGCGCGGCGCATTTATCCGCCATATTACAAATCTCCACATTTAGACATATATTAAATATTGTATAAAACAAAGAGTTATATAATAATTCAGGTATTTTTACTTTACCAATTGAACACTTTCATCAATTATTTGAAAATACGTAAATTAATGAAGTAAAATTTATTGAATACATACATAAATTCAAAATTTTAAAGCAATTTGTAAAGCATTAATTACCTGTAAATTTATATTTTTTTTTCCTCTTCACTTTATTTTAAATCTATCAACTATATCCAATTTGATTTATTTACAAAACATCCTACAAATCGCTTCAATTAAATGCTCTATTTACATTAATTAACAACATCAAATTAATACATTAATTGAAGTTGTTAATTGTTAATAAATATTGCATGCAAATTGAAACATTTCTCCTTAATTAATTAATTAATTATTATTTTCAGCATTGTTTTCTATTTATATTTTGTTTCGTTTAGTTATAGAATTTTATTATACATTTTTTTCTCCCTCTCTCTCACCAATTTCCATATTTCCTTCGTGCATTATTAAATTCATGTTTCTTTATTAAACAACTGTTTCATATCTCGTGCAAACACGCCAACTTGTATTACATATTTCATACGTGCTCTCACATTACAGTTTCCTTCATCCCCACATATTTTTTTTTATACAAATACTTCATTTATTATTCCCTTCCTTATTTGAAAAGTTTTGCAAACAAATTTCATTTAAAATATTTCAACTTAAAATGATTAGTTTCTTATAAACTTCAGTTTTTATTTAAAAAAAATAATAAGTAATTTTTCTTAAAATGATTCATAAAATTCATATATTATCAAATTTGAACAATTTCTTATAAGATTAAGTAAAAAAGATAATTTAAAACATGAAATTTATTAATTATGTAATCATGTTATTATGTTCGAATAATGGAATTTTCTTTATGAAATTAATTGTTTATTGCATTTGCAGTTTGTAGAAGTTATTCGCATTTCAATTAATCGGAATGGGGTAAAAACATTAATGGTTTTTGTCTCGCGTAATTTATGGTCGCAATGAGCATAATTTAGTTGAATTAACTACCGCAGAAACGCAATCACATTTACATTGAAAACAAAAGAAAAATTTGATAATTGAAACAATATTGAAAACAAAATTTTCATTGTTTGAAACCATAAAATTCTTAAATTAATATTATAGTATGAATTCGGAAAATTGAAATGAAGGAAAATGTTTTGAAAAATTAATTAGAAAATTGAAAATCTGTTTGTGGACAACAAGTGGCATCATCTTCACTAGGAATCGTCGAGTCTCGTTCCACTCCTGGGATCAGAATTGAAAGACTTTCGCGAAACTGCAGTAATTAATTAAATTAATTAAAATACTTTTCCACTCCGCTCACGTTGAGGACAACGGCGCCAGAACAAAAATCTAATTTGCGCGCGTTTTAATTAAAAAAAAATTACTACAACTAAAAAATAAATACAACTTTGTAACTAGAATTTCGCGATTCGACATTTTAATTCAATTACTGCTGTTGTTGTTATTCTGCATTTCCAACTGTTATTTATTTATTTCCTTCCTCTGTATCTCTTTCTCTCATTTCGAATTCTTTTTTTTTTGCTCCTCCGGTTTATTCCATTCCAATTTTAGTTGGTGTAATTAACTTGTTGGAGCATTTCATTTCCCGGCGATTTGTTTCCGTTTGTTTTACGTGCGGCCTAATTACAACCATTCCATCTCATACGCCATCTAGCGGAATACACCCAAACCCATTTTTTTTTATTAGTTCGTTTTGTGTTTACAATGTAAATATGTTCATTTTTATCTTTTATCCAGGGTGTGCGTGTGTGTAACTGAGTTTGTTTCAATTATTCATTGCTTTATTCAAAATCTTACTTACCAAGTACTACTTGGCAAGTATCGTGTTAAATCTAAATTATAATCTAATATTATACAGTTTTTCACTTAATTTAAGCATTTGAGGACGCGCGGCTCATTTATCCGCCATATCGTTTACTCAAGAAACTTTGCTTATACAAAATTCTATTGCAAATCTCCACATTTAGGCATACATTAAATATTGTATAAAACAAAAAGTTTAAATAAATCAGGTATTTTTGTTTTACTTTCCCAATTAATTGAATACTTTCATCAATTATTTGAAAATACGTAAATTCATAATTTTAAAGCAATTTGTAAAGCATTAATTTCCTTAAAATCTTACTTACCAAGTACTACTTGGCAAGTATCGTGTTAAATCTAAATTATAATCTAATATTATACAGTTTTTCTTCACTTAATTTATCTATTTGAGGACGCACGGCGCATTTATCCGCCATATTGCTTACCCAAGAAACTTTGCTTATACAAAATTCTATTGCAAAACTCCACATTTAGGCATACATTAAATACTGTATAAAACAAAAAGTTTAAATAAATCAGGTATTTTTGTTTTACTTTCCCAATTAATTGAATATTTTCATCAATTATTTGAAAATACGTAAATTGATAATTTTAAAGCAATTTGTAAAGCATTAATTACCTGTAAATTTATACTTTTTTCTCTTCACTTTATTTTAAATCTATCAACTATATCCAATTTGATTTATTTATAAAACATCCTAAAAATCGCTTCAATTAAATGCACCGAAACCCATTTTTTTTATTAGTTCGTTTTGTATTTACAATGTAAATATATTCATTTTTATCTTTTATCCAGTGTGTGCGTGTGTGTAACTGAGTTTGTTTCAATTATTCAGTGCTTTATTTACTTACCAAGTACTTGACAAGTATCGTGTTATATATACAAGATGTAGCAAGTCTCCATAACTACAGTAGTTCAATTCTCTATAAGTTACTTGACAAATATGGTTACTATAGTTACTTATAAATTAATGTCGTAACTTGACACTTAGTCATTACATATTAAGAATAGAAAGACATGAAAATAAAGTACTGAACATTGATTTTTGTGTGTTTAGAACGTGCATATTTTTACTTTCTGGATGAATCAATGCTGGAATATCAATTTGTTGGTGTTTTTTCAGGGTTTAAAAAGATCTGTGACGACTCTGAGAGGCGGCACTCTTGGATACGCAGAAATTGTCGCCGTGAAGGTGAACTCGAAACGCAACCTTAGCGTTTTACAAAAAAAATCGTTTGCACGTTAAACATATTAGATTTTATAGTTTAAATTTCATTTTTAAAAAATGTATAATTTTACTTTTTGATAGTTGTTTTTGTTTTGACATTACTTTAGTTTTTGTTTTTTTTTTTGTTCGTTTTGTAGGGTTTGCAAGAAAGGGGTCACAATATTTCAGCGGAAACTATCATCACGTTGAAAGTGAGTTTGAAATCATTATAAACATCTCAAACTAATTTAATTTAATAAATTCGCGATTTTTCATTAACAACTTGGACACTTTTCTAGCATTCTGAGTAAGGTTTTTTTTAAGTTGTTGTTGTTGCATGAAGCGTGTTTATTGTTACTTTAATTAATGGTTGTTGTTGTTGTTCTTTTTTGTAATATTCTTTTGGGTGATTTAGGGAGAACCAGGAGAGCCAGGACCGCCGGGACCACCGGGACCTCCGGGTCCTGAAGGACTTCCAGGACACGACGGAAGACAGGGAATTCCCGGGGAGCAGGGTCCGCCTGGCGACAGGGGCGAAGCTGGACCTTTGGGCCCTATTGGACCACCCGGAATCGACGGACTCATGGGGCCTAAGGTAAAAGAGAAATTCCAGCAATCATTTCATGTATTTACCAACAAACAAACAGTTTCTATATATATATTTCTTTTTTTCCCACACACGTATATAAAAACAGTGCATTTTCATACTTTCTCTCGTGTTGATTTATGTAGGGCGATAGGGGACATGTAGGGACGACGGGATCGGCCGGATATCCAGGATTACCGGGACACATGGGTTTGCCTGTACGATTTTATGATTTATAACATTCATTTCTTTCTCTTTCTCCATGAAAATCGTATTCTTTCGACGTTCTCAAAACTAAATTCTTTTCACATTTATTTAGGGAATTCCCGGCAGAAACGGCTCCAAAGGTGAACGTGTAAGTCTACTTTATCTCTGCAAAACACATATCTAAGGTTGATGGATTTAGCACACAATATTAATGGAATTAACAAATTTTCAGGTTTAATTAAATTAATATGTAAAAATTGCATTATTTTTATCCTGCAAGGTGGATGGCATTCGCACAAATAATACCACAATTTCATTTACTTAATCAACTAATAGATTTATCGGTTTTTAGAGCACAACTAATTTCCAGGTTTTAAACTTAATACATGATTTTTACTAATTTAACATTTTCAGGTTTAAACTAATTAATTATTAACGAATCTGCAAACTTCTATTTCAAAAAATGTTACGTTTTAAACGAAATACTTCGCAAAATAAGACAAGGGTCTTTAAATCTAATTAAAAGCCTCTGTGAAACATATACAAAAATTTAACTGGCAGATAAAGATCGTTGTGAATCCTCGTCATTTCGAAGAGACGGCCAGACTTTCGTACCACACGCTGCGTTTCTTTCCTCTTCATTTTATTCCGTGTCATTGGTTTTAATAATTACAGCTCATTCCTCGCTGCGGTTTTCCTTCTCCCATCTTTTTGTTTCTTCTGTAATTTTCTTGTTGCTCTCATTGGTTTTTTCATAATTATGGTCACGGTTTCGTTTCCCATTTCAACGTTTTAACACCCATACTATTTTGTACGAGTTTACTACCGTAATTGAATTAAAACCGCTCGTAAAACTGCTGTCTTTTATTTCATTTTATTTCTCATTTATTTTCCCCACCAAACTCGACTTATTTTAAACTTTTATTTCATTATTTCAACTTTTAGCAAAATAAAAATTATCTGAAATAATACAGAAAAATTTACAAAAACTTCTTGTCTCATCATTTTGATTAGAAAAGTTTGTGATTAAATTGAAGTTTGTGGTTCGTTTAATTACAGGTTTATATTTACTTCTTTTTTCTTGCGGTGTTGGTGTATAATAATGTAGTTTTCGTCTCGTAACGAATGTGTGATGAATATGGAAAGAGCGAATCGTTTTGTAAAACATACCATTCTTTGATATTTCCAGGGCGACAGAGGCGACAAAGGCGAACGAGGACTGACGACGACGCTCAACGGAGATCAATTCCCAGCAGGAATGCTCGAAGGACCGCCAGGACCTCCAGGTCCACCCGGTAACTATTTATTCATTATTCAATCGATGCAAATCCATTTTTGTGAAATTAACTAAAAAACCTAATTAATACATTAATCAAAAAGAAATAAGATAAAAAAAAAGAAATTGCATCATTTACTAAACGAGTTGGTTTCCGAGGTGAAAAAGGTGAGCCCGGTCCGGTCGGACCTCCTGGTTTACCTGGTGAAAAGGGTGCCCGTGGAAGACGAGGCAAACGGGTAACGTACCACAAACTTTTTGTACCCAAAAGCGATGATATTATTATTGTCCATGTCTCTTTCTCTCGAAATATGTGAAATGTTCATTACAAAAAAAAAAGAAACGGGGAAAAAGGAACCACACCTTTCTCATTGCATAGCTTTACATTTATTTTGTTTGTTCTTGTCGTCTGTTCTTGCATGGTATTATAAATTGCATTACTAGCCGCACGTCGCATGTTTTAAATTTTACAAAAAATGAAAATCTCTTCAGTTTAATTATGTGTTAATATTTAGTTTATGCGTAATAATACACCCACGCACACGGCGTAGATTAATTCCTTAGTCTTAAGTATATATATTTTTTTTTTAATTTAATGTAAATTAATTCACCAGCGTTTGTAATTTATTTATTTATTTGATCACCTGTAATTATTACATGTTTATTATTCTTTGTAGCCGCTACACTAGTACTACCACTACCACTACTACTACTACTACTACTACTACTACCTAGCACAAGACACACCTATTAACATATCTAATTTAATCTGTCGACCACAGCTAACTTTGTGTTTTCTGTGTGTGTGTGTTGTTTTTTTTTTAATATACATAAATCTGTTTCTGAACGGCAACAGATGCTTATTTACATTTACCATTCGTAAGTATGTTTCTTTATATTTTTTTATTTAAATTTATCTTCGTTTAATTAATATTAACTTTTAATTAATAATATTTTATTTTGTGTCCTGTTTTCTTTACTTTTTTTTTTAATTGCCTTTTTCGTTTTTCAAACTATCTCTTCAATTCGACAATTTGTTATTTAATTTACACGTTTCCACACGCAAGAGCGTCATTAAAGTGGGATAGATCATGCGATATTAGTTGACTCCCATTAAATTCCTCCAGTTCTCATTTCAATCATTCTCTTTCGTTTTCTACGATTTTGTTTATTTATTTATTTATTTTCTTTTGTTTTGTTGTTACAGATGTGTTGTTTATTATAGTTCGTGGATATAATCATTCCGTGAATCGTTTTATGGTTGTTTGACTTAAGTTATTTGCGTCTGATTTATTACGAGTAAACAATCCATTAAGCAATTTTAATTAGATATTAACCTACTTATATCAAAAGCAATGATTATTCTTAATCATTAAGCGTTGACAATTAATTAAGTACTAAATTATTAATAATTCGAAGAATTCAACAGTAAAACAACATTTTTTATTAAACATTTCTACATTCTTATATTACAAACATATTTTTGCAAATTATATAATATTAGGAAATTATATTCAAAATGTTTCCTTTATAGCAATTTTTTTAAGTAATAAAATTTCTAAAAGTAAAAATTTCACCAAAAAACACTAAAAAAAGTACAAAATAAGTGATTTTATAATAATTATTTTTACATAAAATTATGTAAACGCACTGATTTATATTGTTAATGCAAAAAGAAATTGAAGAAAATGTAAGATTCTTGAGATATCTCTATTTAGGAAAGAGATATCAACGTTGTGTCAAGCGACGAACCCGAAATGAAAAATTTTGAAATCTTTCCAAAATCAATTAGTTTTTTTCTTTATTTCGAATCTAATTTTTATAAAATGATTGATTTATTACAGATACTTGAAATTATTATTAATATAACAAAATTTTTCATTATTGTTTATTTTTTATTCTAATTATATTTATTTTATTAGATAATACATAAAGAAAAATTGTAATCATTTTAAATAATTAATTTTTGTAATGTAGAAATTTTATAGTAGAAAACCATAAAACGATTTTTGTATTTTATTACATAAGTAAATTTTGTGAAGTAGTTTAGAAAAATTCGTTGTAGAGTAAAAAAGCATGTGTCAGTAAATGTAGGGGAATTTGGTGATAGGTTTTCGTGTGAAAATAACAAACAAACAAAGAAACAAAATGAATCAGAAAAAAAAATGTGTAAGCTGTGACAATGTGTGTCTGAGTGTGGTTTCGTTCTGAATGGGCAAAAAGGTTTGGATACGTCTCGATTACCTGAGGTTAAAGGTGAACCAGGTGCGAAAAGGTCCCAGGTACACAAATAAACAATCGAAAAGTAAAATTTCATTAAAAAAAAAGCCCCGAACACACCAGATACACCAGTCGGTTCACTTCCTGCTCTTCGATTTCCACCTGCTCTAATTTTTCACACTTTTCTGTACATCCGTTTTTTTGTTTTTGGTTTTTCTCTATTAAAGGACCGAAGGGCGATTCTGGAATCGCCGGACCCGTGGGAGAGGCCGGAACCAACGGTGAGGCCGGTCCACAAGGACCTCCAGGACTTCCGGTAAGTCTACACAACAATTTCAATCATCCGCAGATTGTTAAAGTGTATCTACACCATAGTGAAAATCGTAGCGCTCGATAAGTAATTAAGATTTTCTTTATAATTACTTTTTCTTAATTTATCGTGAGACGTCGCTTTACCACCTAAGATTTTAATCATCCATAATGCTGCAGTTCGTTACTTTAAGGTTTCGGTTGCAGCGAAGGATTCATTTTATACTGAAGTTTATGATGCAGTTTGTTCGTTTGTTTCATCTTGAAATAAATTAGATTACGTTTAATATTACCTTTTTAATGGGGATCCTCTCAGATGGCATAAACTAAACTTAATCACTGTTTATTCAAGAAGAAACAGAACTTTATGCTCTAAAAAGCCATAAAATTTTAGAGATTTTTCAATTTTATTCTCTTTATATCTTTATGAGTTTAAAATCTTTATTATACATATTTATTTTACGTCTCTTTAATTAAATATTAATTATATTTTTAATTACATAATTACATTCATCGAAGTAGCTTAAATTATATTAATATTTCTCTTCTCTGAACTTTAGTAAATAAAGAAATTTATAAATATTTTCAAATGTTAAAATATTAACAGTTTCTTAATAAGATGTACAGAATTAATTAATGAAAGTAGAAAGAAAAGTTATTTTATCACGCTTTGCAATTAGTAAATAAATATTTAATGAATGCGGAAGGAAGTTAATGTAAACTTTAAATTGCTTCTGGGTTTTTACCATTTGGGTTGTTTTTCCCATCTCCGTGAAGCAACAATAACATTTTCTGTTTATCTTTTAGGGTCTGTTAGGTCCGAAAGGTGAGAAAGGCGATTACGGTGATATAGGACCTCCGGGTCTGATGGGTCCACCAGGACTACCTGGTCCGCCCGGATATCCGGGCCAGAAGGGAGAAAAGGGCGAGAAAGGCGAATCGGTAAGGAAGAACAACGACAAAAAAAAAATTTGCTTGCAATTGCATTTTCTCACATTTCGAATGCCTAACGTTTTATCATTTATAATTTTTCTTTTTTCAAATTCTATTTATTTCCCTCCCCCCGGCACGTGTTTTCTTCTTGGAGCAGAAATACAAAAAGCTGCGAAGGCGACAGGTAATCATCAATTCTATACTAATTCCACTATTTTAAACTACACAATTTCGATTTGTACACTCCGCACTTTGATGAATATATAACAAGATAAACACACACCCATCTGCTTGATGGAGACTGGGAGTGTTTGGATTTTATGCTTTTTTTATATTTCTCACGCTGTTCCAGGGAGACGGGACTGGAGAGATGATCGGTGGAGGAGGCGGCGGTGGCGGAGGCGGCGAAGTTGTAAGTCTCAACGCATTCATTTAAACTCTCATTCGTCGCTTGATTACTTTACCTTCTTTTCTTTTGTGGTAGATCGTCGGTCCTCCAGGTCCTCCAGGACCTCCGGGAGTGCCGGGTTTGCAAGGGCCTCCCGGTATTAAGGGTGACAGAGGGATGGACGGCATCAAAGGGGAGCCGGTAAGGATTGAATTAAATGACTTGATTGTTTGTTCTAACTTAACTTCTTCTCTGGGGACTCGTTTCTCTTTCTGTTTTTTTTTTCTCTCGTAGGGCGAGAAGGGCACTAAGGGGGATCCCGGACCGATGGGCTTACCTGTAAGTGTGTTTACGATCAACATTTCATTCTTGCTCTCTGTTGTTTTCTTCGAGTGCGCCACCACTTAAGAAAGGGCCAATTTACTGAATCAACAACACACAACTCTGATGCTTCTTCAGCGTCTCCTATGACTTTGGTATTAATGGTATCTCTGCGCCAAAAGCAAACATAACAACAGAACGAAGAGAGATAACATTCGCTTAATGAAAAAACTACAAACTGTGTATACATTTCAACAACAAATAACGTGCACGTTCTCAAAACACAATTTCTACATATAAAAATAAGTTAAGATTGAAAAACCTCTCCTAACATAAACTAATAAAGAAAATATAATTGCAAAAGACATTTAAAACGCAGATAGAAATCAAATAACGGACTGTTAAAAACAAAACGAAATCAAGACGAATTGCAACTCAAGGCTACTACCATTATTATTAACTCCTCTACTCTTCTCTTTTGGTCGTCGACGTCGTCGTCATCGATAAAACAAATTGAACATAAATTTTAATTATACGCCCGGCCATTAAGCAGATTGCAATCAATTTTATTATTGAAATGCGTTTCTTACACTCCCTCTCTCTCTTTCTCTTCGACCGGACCCACCTTCTTTCATCCTCAACCACCATAAATGCAAATGGTATCACATTTTGCGAATTAATAACGGCTCGAGCAATAAATCTCAATCACTCTCACGGGACGAATTTCTCTTAGAATAGGGAAGAAAATAATATTAAAAAAAAACCGGAGAGAAGCGATCATATACATATTGAATTATCGCTGTGAAACATCACCGACACGAAAATAGATTGCTTTATGCAAATCGAATCCTCGACGGACTCGATCGCATCATGTCCAATATAATTGAGGTATTCAATTAATGCCGCAATGTTCGGTCGTTTTTATTACACCCAATACGAAATTAAATTTATTTAATACAAATTTAACACGCGTTCATATTTTATTTAATTACTCGGCAATCGCTTATAGTACCAATATTATTTAATATTTTGTTCGTTTTAATGGGGATCCTCTCAGATGGCATAAACTAAACTTAATCACTGTTTATTCAAGAAGAAACAGAACTTTATGCTCTAAAAAGCCATAAACTTTCATTTATCGAAGAGATTTTTTAATTTTATTCTCTTTATGAGTTTAAAATCTTTATTATACATATTTATTTTACGTCTCTTTAATTAAATATTAATTACATAATTACATTCATCTAAGTAGCTTAAATTATATTAATATTTCTCTTCTCTGAACTTTAACAAATAAAGAAATTTATAAATATTTTCAAATGTTAAAATATTAACAGTTTCATGCCGCAATGTTCGGTCGTTTTTATTACTCCCAATACGAAATTAAATTTATTTAATACAAATTTAACACGTCTTCATATTTTATTTAATTACTCAGCAATCGCTTATAGTACCAATATTGTTTAATACGCAAATTAAAGAAGAAACTATAGCCTTTCAAATGATTCTACTGCCAGATTTGTGGTGTTTACCGTTTTCTTAATATAGGCTGACAAATTTCAGTAATCAAATATTGTATTTTCATATCATATCTGAACGTTTTATCTAATTACTCAATAACTAAACATGCTAATTAACTTAATTAAGATGGATTTTGAAGAAAAAACTATGATCTTTTCAATGCTGTTTATGTAATTTTTTTTTTGATTGATTTTTTTGTTGTTTAGGGTCCGATGGGTTTGAGAGGCGAGAGCGGAAGGACCGGCGATTATGGGAAGCCAGGTCCCATGGTAAGGAAACATCTCTATAACTAAAGACTTCTTTAGTAGAAAAAAAGTACTGAATATATATTGAAAAATATATATGTTAAAGTACATTATATAAAAAAAAAAGCACCGTTAACCGAACAATGCAGTGATTTAACCCAACGCAAAGAATTCGTTTTGATTGACACCAGAATGTCTGCGAGAAGCAACAAATTTGATTAACTAAAGAGCTTGCACAACTAAAACCAAAATATTAAAAGAAAAAAACACGAGGAGAAGCAGTTACTTCCATTGGATTGTTACGTTTAACAGAGCAAAAAAACTGAAATTTCGACATATTAACACAAGGTTTTATCCTTTTCTTTCTTCTTTCTCTCTCTCTATCTATCTCACACAAACAAAAAAACAAACAAACACTCTTTAACAAATGTTGAACGAATTTGCGAACGGTTTAGGAGGACCTAGGCTGGTGATTTCGCTCGACGACCGGAGCGACCTAAGTTTTAGAGTTATGTTTAGTTACGAAGGACAGTTTTTGCCGTGTGCGTGCGCGTTGTTTTAGCCAAGGAGGAGGACGAAACTTGACGAGGTTTGCTGCTCTTGTCCGCGATTTTAAAACACCGTCCGTTATAAAGAAAAGCCACAAACAGTCCTCTACAGCTTCCTCCTTCCTCAGATCTTAAGCGCATCCCGATCTTTGTTAACTGCAAATGTTTGTGGAAGTAAAAAAAAATTGATATTCTAAAATTGTAATAAGTGATATATATAAACGACGTACTTGCGCGCCCTCCAACGGAACGCGCACACATCTCAAATAATAACACTTATGCAACCACGATATCTCATTGATCCGTTTCCTTGGAGACCGCGCAAAGTATTCAATTTTTTTTTTAATTATATATAAATATTTAAGATAATACGCTGTAATTTATATTGCTATAAGACGTTGTTTTTTTTCTTTCTTTTAATTAAATTAATCTTTTTTTTTAATTTATTTTAAAGAAACAAGAAAAAAGAAACTATTCCATTTGTAGAAATCGCCAAAAAAAAAAAATTACAAGATTAATAATAACAAGTTATATATATAAAAAATTAATTAAATAATAATAATTTTCGTCCATCATAGGTGTACTTAAAAAGCAAACTGTATGAGATGTGTCAATTTAAGGATGTATTTAATTTAGTGATTAGTGAGGATGACGATGATTTTTGTTTGTTTTCAGAGCCGAGGGAAGAATAAACAACCATTTTTTATATGAATATATTTGCCATTATAAATATATATATATACATATTGTAATTTATTGATTCGACATTTTGTAATTTGATTATTAAGTAAAAAAAAAGAAGAAAGAGAAAACCCATTTGTTTTGTGTAAAGTTATATAAAAAATTTTTCTTTTGTTTGTTCACGATATGCAGATTATATAAGAAAAATTATATAAAAAAAATAATAATAATTAATAACTATATGAAAATGTAATTGTAATATATATTATGAATGTTGAGACGACTCCTTTTTCTTTTTTAGGTGTTTTATATATACATAAATTTAACAAACATGTTTAGTTTTTAGCGTGAGAAAAAAACAAAACAAAAGAAAACAAAACGGAGCATTGTATTGTGTAATGCGATTATGTGACTGATTCTTCTTTAGCTAGATGATGGATAAAATATTGTATAAATTGAAAACAGAATGAAAATCCGAATGTTCATCTCAAAGCTTGATGTAATTATATATAAATGATTGTAAGATCGGATCATAGTGGAAAATACGAGAAACACACACAGAAAAAAAAAAACTTAAGAATAATAATAATAAATCTATATATATATGACGAAATAATGACATGTACGAGAAGAGAAATAAATGTTTGTGCATGTGCTGTAATTATTTAAATACTTGCTTGATTTTTTTTTAATTTTATTTTATTTTTATTTCATTCATCTCACGTTTGTGACATGCGACATGAGCATCCCCCCTACATTTCCTCGATTTGTTTATTGTTCTTCTCATCCAGAGAATCCAGCATGCGTCTGCCTGCATCCATTCGTTTATTTATTTCCACAATTGTTTATTTTTTGGTTTCTATTATTTTTTTATATTTTTCCGCAGGGACCTCCCGGCTTAGATGGAATGAAAGTAAGTAGACTTTAAGAGAAAAAAAAAAAAGACATAACAAACACTTGATGATTTTGTTATGTTACATTCTTCATCATATTCCTCTTCGTTTCGTATATTTTTTTTGTTACTTCCGAGGGTTGTGTTTTCTTTCCTTTTCTTCCTTTTTTTTTGTTGTCATCTCGTTTTATTCACTTTAGGGCGCCCAAGGAGAACCAGGGAACAAAGGGGAACGAGGCGATCCCGGTTTGCCAGTAAGTTAAACATGTTCAAACTTTTATAACAACGATCGACTTTGCAACAGCAATAAGAGAAAATCGAGACAATTTTTACTAATTTAAAACTACTTGAATCTTGTGATTAAAATTAATCAAAATATCAAAAGTATAATTATAAACTAATTATTTCTTAATTGTATATTACTTTCTAAAGATGTTAGTATTAAAAAAAACATAACATTAAGATTCTGATGTTACTAATTGAATATATAATTAAATAAGTAAATGATCTGTTTGGGATTTAGCAAAAGGCTATTATTAACTTATTCTCGCGTCGTACAAAATGCATTTGGGACGGTTTCCAAAGAGCTGAGTTTCATCAACAGGTAGGAGCATGTGAAGATGGTCCATTTACCTGGATGAAAGAGGCTGTATTCATACAAAAGCAGGATGCACCTCTCGTCTGTTTTTATACGTTTGTCGTGCATAGAACTATATCTGGCGTTGGTGCTAATGCTCGTCCTTTTCATCATGAAGCGAATTTTCGGTCAAAGATCAACCAAATTACCTGAGTTATGTATTTAGTTTGTGCGCGAAGATTTAACAAAATCCGGAAAGCTTCGAAAGCTCAAACTTGCGAGTTCTTCATTAAATTTGATGAAGAAGTTAAAAGCCTAATATGCACATGCAGATCTTAATGGTTTCATATTAGAGAATTATTTTAACTAAAGCTTTGGAAACTTAATTTTCATTTACTTACATAATTTTAATCAAATGAATGAAATTCAACTCAAACTCAATTTTTTTCTTGTTGTATTTTGTGTGTTTGCTGCAGTGTCGATTGTGAATATTGAATGCAAATGTGGTTATTACCAATTCAGTACTAACGATGATTCATTTTAGGGCACGGACGGTATTCCAGGACAAGAGGTACAAATACAAAACATTTTTTACTTTCACCGCAGTTCTCATGCAACTTGAGATGCTTTGGCCACCGTCGCACGCTTCAAAACAAAAACACCAAAAATATTTAAAGAAGAAATTCCTTCATAATAATAATTAACTTGAGTGCACTTTTATAGGGTCCAAAAGGTGACAAAGGGTACAAAGGAGACGCAGTAAGTACTTGAAGCTAAACTGTGATGTGTTGGGTTAATTTCTGTTTCTTTGTCGGTGTTTTTTTTTTAGGGTCCGTTAGGGAAGAGAGGCCGAAAGGGCGATAAGGGAGATAAGGGAGATCAGGGCGTTCCTGGGTTAGATGCTCCGTGTCCCTTGGGATCTGACGGTCTGCCGTTGCCGGGTTGCGGATGGCGACCACCGAAGGTACGATCCATTATTCAGCAGCTCATCCCGCATCTCCATATCCCAAAACTAAAACAATGAGTTTCTTTTTGGTTTGGCTCTAATCCCCGCGATTTCAGGAGGTCATGCAGCCGTCTCCACCGTCCACTTACCATCATCACGACTTCGAGGCTGAAGACCCGATGGAAGAGAACCAGGAAGGGGATTACGAAGAGGGAGAGGATGATTACGAAGAGTATCCGGAACAGATGAACTCCGCTCTGCCTGTGTCCGCTTCGGCCATCTAACAAAGACAAGAATTAAAGCAAAAGCATATCCAAATAACTCAACTCACCCACTTAGGTTTTATTAATGTGATAGAACACTAATCGGTAACAATCAATAAAATATATTATGCAACTACAGCTACAACTAAACTTCACATTTCAGACTACTTTATAAGGCAACTTACCCCTCGCTCCACGTATAAACATACAAATATATCATCACAAAGCAAACATCAGGACCAAAACTAAAGTACTTACAGTGAAGTGAAAGTATGTGAACGTGTAAATATCATACGAGTCTACTGCCCCCATCTGAGTTTTAAGTACAGTTTTTTTTTTAGGATATTGCTCATATTTATCGAGTTCCTCGTCAACACTTTGCTTGTTTTGTTTCCTCATCTTTGTGAAAGTTTATAAAAAAAAATCATTTGTTTTTTTTTGTACAAATCCCTATTTGTTTAAGTTAATTTTCATAACATTGTTTTTTTCTTTCTGTTAAATTGTATAAATTAAGCAAAATTTTAGCGCATAAATAATTTACGTTTTAAGTTTAAGTTAGTGAAGACAATATCAACTTTCATACTTCCTAGATATTTATAAATTTTAGGTCTTAACTTTGAAATCAGAACATTTTTACACAAGAATTTGAAAGAGTGTTTCTTTTTTTTTACGTAAGCAATAAATCAATCAAGACTTAAACCCGATGGTTACTTTATTTTGCTAATTAAAATAAATATAATGTTACGTAAGATACGTTTGCTTTTTTTAAATTCTAAACTGTGCACACTTTTTTTTTAGATAAAAGTTTTTAGGTAATTCGTTACAGTCTGTATCTTTATATATACTCCAATGTCCAATAAATTCCAACCTACGTGCTCACACATTAATTTTAATTTTGTTACATCTTAATTACAGCCAAACGGATGAAACCACAGTAATAATCGAATACACTTTGTATAAAAAAAAATCAACTTTGTTATCTATTTAAAGTTTCCGAGAAAATCAATAAAACTTTGATTTTTTTAAAGTTAATATTTCATTACTTCATATTTTTAACGCAATTACAGCCTTAAAGCCACAACAATATTTAAATACAATTAATAGTTATTATTCTCCAATAATATGGAAGACACAGCCAAATGGATGAAACCACAGCAATAAATAAATACTCGTTTTATATCCCATAATTATGAAATTTCACATTTGGCGATTTAATTAACAGTACAGGTTTAACAGTGTTAATTTAAAAAAAACTTGAGGATATTGGAAAAAATCGATAAATTAACAGTTATTGTCGTATTTATTTAAAAATCTGTATGTAAATTGCTAAATAATGATGCTTCATCTTAGCTTTGCTACTAAAATCATTAATATTCGTCAATTAATAAAAAAATTATTAAGCAAAAGTTTGTTAAGTAATTATGAAGATGCCTTTATAGCTACAAACCTATATTTAAGCTCATTTTAATCTGTGTATGTTAAAGATTAACATCCATATTCAAAAATCTTCTGGGAGTTGCTGTATACGAAAATACAGACCATTTTCGAAGACGTTATTTTATCATGTCATTAGTAAAATGCAAAAGTTTGTTAATTAATAATGAATATGCCGTTGCAGCTACATACCTATATTTATGCTCAATTTAATCTGTGTATATTCAAGGTTAAAATCCATATCCAACATTCTTCTGGGAGTTTTTGTATACGAAAATACACGCCATTTTCGAAGACGTTATTTTACCATATGTCATTAATAAAATGCGAAAGTTTGTTAATTAATTATGAAGACGCTGTTACAGCTACAAACCTATATTTATACTCATTTTAATCTGTATATATTCAAGATCAACATGCATATCTAAAATTCTTCTGGGAGCCAGTGTTTAATAAAATACATGTAATTTTTATGACACTATTTTCTAACTTGTTCATAAAAGTATAATGTATGATTGGTTGCCAGCATTTTAGGCGTCAAAAGAATATTTCGTTTTTTGTGGTAGCTAGCGACATCTGTTGGCAATATAACAAAGGTTGTAGTTCAGGCATTTTGGCGCTGTACAAAACCCACTTCCTAAAAAGCGTATTAATTTATATAAACCAACTTGTTACAAGAACGATTAAACGAGTTTAATATTATTACATCAATTTAATAAGTTATACACTAATTAATTTTCGAGTTAGATGCGTTTAAATTTTGACATACAGAGCCACCTGTTGGAATTTTCAGGAACTATAATTTGAATTAAGTTGCGAAGGGCCGAATACTGTACTAGTAAATTTCGAATACTTTTATTAGATTTGGTCTTTATTCTGCAATGTTCCTAATGTAAACTTTATGAAGAACTCGCTTGTTTCCTTTTGCTATGCGTTTGTATGGCAAACTGTTGCAATTTGATTAAGTGTTTGAGTTTAACATGTTAATTTCCAACAATCATCAAAGATTGTTTCTCTTCAGCAAAGATAGAACAGAGGTTGCAAGTAACTATGTTAAAGTTTTTATTATTGCACTCCTGCTAGAGCAGTGTTTTCACATTTAATTGACTTACTCGAAAACTATAATAGATAAAATGAATCCAACAGATGCATATGAAAGCTGA
>NW_017097530.1:1466-1741 GCF_001412225.1 Nicrophorus vespilloides | reverse complement strand
AAACCGGTATGGCCGTCTTATGACTAAATGAAAGTGACTTTAATTTAAAATTTAATAAATTGTCCTTCGCTTGCTGGTTTATGTAACACATTAACGGTATTTGGCCGAGAATTGCCTGTCGTTTCAACTGGGAGACTAGCAGAATCCTTTGACACTCCACTTCCTCGATACTTTCTGGTTTAGCTAAACGAAGGGCTTTTGTTACCTGTAACATGATTTGACTCTGTTTATCGTTCTCTTCCGAGAGTGACTTTTCGATTTCTTCAATTTGCATT
>NW_017097530.1:0-1457 GCF_001412225.1 Nicrophorus vespilloides | reverse complement strand
ACCTCAATAATCGTCTCTATTCTATTCGATTTTGGCTCAACAGTTTTTTTCTTTAACGCTAAGTTCTTGTTGTTGTTGTTGCTCATTTCATCGTTTTCGTTGACTTGTTCGGGCCTACCTTGGTCCATCTTGCTCATTTGCAAAAGCAAGTGACACTGAAGTGAATTTGCAAATGCAAAAAGATGACTACTAGTAGAACGGACAAGTTGGGGAAGGAGTATCATAAAATGAATGATGGTATTGTAGGTAGAGAATTGGAAGAATTTTACAGTATTCCCTGTTTTTCATTGGCTGCTTTCTACTAGGTAGAAAAATACGCCTAGAATGTATTGAATATTTGTAATATTAACAATATTTTTTAAATAAATTGTTTAAAAGAATATATCAATTTATTTCAATCCCGATTATGAACATTCAATATAAACTTGATTTATTGTTCAATTTTTAAAAGTTTTTTTTAGTCATAAAATAAAACGCTACAATATTATATTTATCATTCATTTTTTAACAATTTAATAAAAATCTATTTTTATGTGACTCAATTTATTTATTATTATTAACAAGCTTAAAATTGTGATTTTATTTATCTTTATCACATTTAAAGTAAAATACAAGAAATATTAAAAATTCTTTAAGCAATAAATTGTACTTTTTTTTAAGTTATCTGTTAGATATCTAAAAACATTACATTATATTCGATTAAAAATTGATATAAAATATCTACAAAGTTAGTCATAGCATGTTTGTATATATTTTTTATTATTAATGTAACAATTGTAATAAATATTCTTATTGTTATTATTTTGTATCTCTTAAAAATCAAATTATCCCAATATTAGTTTAATGTATTATTTAATTTCCACATAATAAATTAAATTATTTCCGTGTTTTTTTTTAACGTAATTCGTCTCTTTTTTATCATAAACGTACAAACAGATGTCGAAAGGAAGGAATTATTGCTTTTAAACAAAGTTCAAATACACAACTGAAAACAATAAAAAAATGTCAATGGAAATAAAAAGTAATATGAATTTTAAAAAATAATATTTTTATTTAGTACATCGATATCAAACACATTTATAATCTGCAACAAATACTGTACTATACAGCAATGCCTCGTATAGTGCGGGTTATTTTCCTCCCGGACTGTTTGAAACCTGATTAATGAAGACTTAACTGTATAAAGGAAAAAGTAAAAACTGTGTAGAATATATTTTGAAACTTTCAAATTGTACTGAATCCGCACTATGTAAGGTATTGAAAAAAATAAATAAATTAATAATAATTATTAACATTTTTAAAGATTTTGTTAATTTTATAATAATTCTTTAAAAATAATTATAATAATTTGTAAGGGGTGTCCGAAAATTAACGCAAGATTCGAATTTGCCGCCATTTGTGCAGTAAAGTGTTGGCAACCCAAAAAAACAATTTGACACTTTACTGCACAAATGGCG
>NW_017097529.1:0-9887 GCF_001412225.1 Nicrophorus vespilloides | reverse complement strand
CAAAATGTATTGCGACCACAAAGCGAATGCCTACATTCTACAACTTACACAATTTTATAAACATATATAATATTTTTTTTTTACTTCATAGGTACTTTTATAAATAATGTATAAGATAGTATAATGTAAGTAAATAGGTACTATCAGTGTATGTTGAGATCCACTCTCGTGGACCCCCAAGTATAAATATATATAAATAAGTAACGGTATAATGTAAGTAAATAGGTACTATCAGTGTATGTTGAGATCCACTATCGTGGACCCCCATTTTCATTTCATGGACCCCCAAATTTCTTTGACGTAGACCCCTTGCAGTTTGTCATAGACCCCTGGGGGTCGATATAGACCACTAGTTAAAACCTTTACAATTTTTGATTATTTTAAAATATGTTTTATTTCTTGCATTTTGTCATAGACCCCTGGGGGTCGATATAGACCACTTTGGAAATCACTGGTCTAAAGTGTGAGCTTTGTTGCGTATGGTTGTGCCATCCATATTCTCGCCATTTATTAAATTTAAATGTGATATTTTACATATATAATTTACTTTTAAATTAATATTACTATTTAATGCAAATTATACAATTACATAAATAATTACAGGCTTCTCTGTAAATTTAGCCAACTAAATGTTCATTTATATTATTACAAGTTCGGCACCACATATATTAGTTAATTATTTTACTCACTAAATCTAAAAATAATGTATTGAAATAAATAAAAATTACTAATATATTATTATCCTTACATACGTTATTTCCTGATTAGCTAATGTTTAGATATATTAATTTCTCCATTTTGCAGAAGAAATTACAGAATGAATCAACAAGTACTTGGGTAAGTGGGTATCGAACCTACTCAATCCAGCATGTAAAAGTACCAACAAACTTGTAAAAACCTGCACATAATGATATGCCAGTATCATCTTGTTATACACACAGTCTTAGAGCAAAGATGTTAATAATTATAAAGATGTCCCAATATAAATAATAAATTTACAAAAAATCAATATCAGGTAAGTAGGGGGTCTAACCAAAACCGAAAAACATTGCAAGGGGTCTACGACACAAAAAAGTTTGGGAACCTCTGATTAAGACGGTAAATATTTAGGTTATGTTTTGGTATATTGCTTTCCATTGCTTTCGTTTGAATTAAGGTTCCATAGAGACCACTGAAGATGGCGCCACTCGATTTTCAAAGTTGCGTGGGCACGTCACCACACAGCGTCTTTGGTCCCCTGTGCCCTCGCAAATTTTATAATCGAGTGGCGCCTCCTCGAGTGCTGCCAATGGAACCTTACTCCAAAATAACATAACCTTAATATGCACTGTCTATATTATATGTTTTGTCGCGTATGGCTTGTGGCATCCACATTTATTAAATTTAGAGGTGATATATAATTTACTTTTATATTATCTAATATTACTATTTATTGCAAATTATACAATTACATAAATAATTACAGGCTTCTCTGTAAATTTAGCCAACTAAATGTTCAATTATATCATTACAACAAGGTGTTACAAGTTTGGTACCACATATATTAGTTAATAATTGTATATCTATAAAAAAAAATAGAAATAACAATTTTATGTATATTTTGTATTGTATAATACTACCATTTATAAATCACTCAGATTTATTCATCTATATCATCACCGTGATTTAAATTTAAATGTACAATATTTATAATTACAATAAATATACACAAATAAAATTTACATCATATATAGAAAAAAAATAACGAAACTACAATTATTAACAAATATAAAGTAAATTAACAAATTATTATGATGATAAGATACCCAAGATTTCTATTTTCTGAAAATTGAAAAATATTAGTATGAATTATTAAATATTTTTTTTAAATACTTATCTTTTCTCTATATATTTTAAGCCCTTCCAACAGTCCACTACTCAATAACTCTAAAAATAATGTATTAAAATAAATAAAAATGACTAATATATTCTTACCCTTACATTCGTTACTACCTGATTAGCTAATGTTTAGATATTTCATACGTCTCTTCTAATTAATTTCTCAATTTTGCAGAAGAAATAACATAATTTCGCAACAAGTACTTTCAATTCAATCCCCGCAATAGCCAACGGAAAACGGAAAGTGATCTAAAGCATATTGGAGAGATGCAGTATTTTCAGTACAATGTCTGTATTTTTGGATATATACAGGAACTGGACAAGTGTATGTGCAAGTGTTTACTATTGTGCAATACATTTTAAATATACACTTACTGGGAGTTTACTTGTAGTTCAATTTATTTCAATCCTAAATGAAATTCTAAATAGCCTAAAACAAATTACTTAAATTTATCCCACCTTATTGTATTGACAAATGTTTCTTCAATCAGACTGGAAAGCTAAAATAAATTAAATATATCCAATGGCACTTACAAAACAACCTTGGGAATAAAGAACTAAAAGTAAATCTAACAAGGATTTTATTGCCATTCCACTAATTTAACAATACTTACTAATTAATAGACTAATTAGTCTTAAGGAAGACTAATATGTTTATTAATAATAATTAAACTTATTTGGATCAGAACAAACTCGGTTAAAAGTAGTCAAGCAGTAGTGGTTCCAAATGTATATAGTGCGAAAACGTTAAAGCAATAAAAACTATTTGAAAGGATAAAGTAAATATAGGTAAAATGTATGTAAAAGTTTGTTACTGCTTGATATTTCAAATTATTTGGTGCTAATATTTGTGGCGCTGGTACTTGTGGCGCCGCGCTATGTGCTGCCGATGTACTAAGGAACGCCACCGCAGTGGCTATACAACAAATATTTCATATGACTTGGTCCCCCTGGCCCATATTATCAAATTGCGTCAATGTATTAAAAAAAAACACTAGCGCAACTTCTCCTGACCTAACCTAGGGCACTCGTGTGAATAAGGAAATAAATATGTCTATAAATTATTGAGATGTATTTCTAAAATTCAACCAAAATCAATACAGGCCAACCGAAAAAAAATGTAATTTACTGTTGTACAGAAAATAATGCAAATAATCATAATGCATTTATCACTAAAGTTTCTGAAACAATCGTGTCAAAATAGTCATCGCCGTTCCCAAAATTAAACAAAACTATACGCGACGCGCTTCCGCATTCTCATTCAATCCAACCCAAATTTGGATAACTGAGCTGCTTCTGATTTGTTTAGTTTTGGGAACGGCGATGCCTATTTTTGGGAAGCGAGTCAAAACCCCAACATAGGCATTGGTATTGATGAGAATGCGCAAGCGCGTATAGTTTTGTTTACTTTAGAGAACGCCGATTTGTTATAAACTGGTATCTCCACTGATCTCCACAAGAATGAGAATGTCAGTGGGTACGAGAGTGATGCGGATACATGTATGCGTGCGCATTGTTTATTTACTTTTGAAAACGCTGTGGATCTTTTGTTTGGGGTCTGCACAAAGACATTTGACGTGATTGTTACAATGTCTTCCGGATTTTTTTGTACTGCTTGTGCAAAAACATATTCTTGCAATTCCTCCTTGCGATCACACGTTAAAAAATATTATCCAGGTAAAATATAAATGTATTTCTATTAATTATTTTAAATTATTTAATTCATCTTATAAATAACTTGGATGAAATTGCACCAAATAAAATTAAATACCAGTGTGAGTATTGTTTAGAAACTTTTACCAATTCAAGAGTTTACAATAAACACACTAAAGCTCATCATTCAACATTTAATTGACCATTTCAAAACAATTAATAATGTAAATGTGAAAGTGGATAACATACAATTTAAATCCATTGATAAATTTAATGTTTGGACAAAACATCAACATAAAGTTCTGTTTACCAACAATCATGGTACAATGAAAACCAGCTCATATTCCTGGACAATATATAATTGTGTTAGATCTGTTTATTATCAAACTAAAGACCAAGGAAAAGACACTAAAAAACCACAGGCTTTCAACATGTTGATCGGACTGCATATGGCTGGATAGCAAAATTATAGTACAAAAATAGAACACTGTACCTAAGGTCACAAAAGTTTCTAAAACAATGGCGTCAGAAATAGTCATCGACGTTCCCAAAAGTAAACAAAACTATACGCACTTGCGCATTCTCATCAAATCCAATCCCTGTGTTGGTGTTTTGACTCGCTTTCTCAAAAGTAGTTATCGCCGTTCTCAAAAGTAAATAAAAGTATACGCGCTTGCGCATTCTCATCAATTTCAATCCCTGAGTTGGGGTTTTGATTCGCTTTCCCAAAAGTAGTCATCGCCGTTCCCAAAATTAAACAAAACTGTATGCGCTAGCGCATTCTCATCAATTTCAACTCTTGAGTTGAGGTTTTGACTCGCTTCCCAAAAGTCAATGCCGTTTGCAAAAGTAAACAAATAGGCGTTCTCGAAAGTAAACAAATCTATACACGCTTGCGCTTTCTCATCAATTCCAATTCCTGAGTTGGGGTTTTGACTCGCTTTCCAAAAGTAGTCATCGCCGTTCCCAAAAGTAAACAAAACTATATGCGCTTGCGCATTCTCATCAATCAATTCTCATCGCTCCGGAGACGATCCAATCCGATCTAGCGCGATTCGGACATTCGGCTTACATTTTTAAGGGATCTCTTTACATCTATGGAGGTTTCGATGGTCAGATGTTTTCGGACATGTTTCGGACATCCTCAAGTACACACCAGGTACTTGCGATCATCTGAGCGCGCAGAACGTCTGCTTGAACACCAGACCCGGAGTGAAGTGCGTTTGGGACCACAAGAATGGGAGGTGCATCAACATTAAGGATGTGCCGAGGACTCAATTCAGTAGTGCCGATTCCGTCATCCTCCGTTGTCCGGAAATGAATTTTCCCTATATTGGTCACAAGTTCTTCGAGGATATGGAGATTTGCAGTGAGATCGAGGATTGCGCCAGCTGCGTTTCCACAACCAGGAAATGTGTCTGGTGCAAGACGCGTCAGTTATAAAATCAATTCATCAAAATGTTAAATTAAATTTTCATTTTATTTTAACGTGCGCCTATGATTCGTGCAAGGATTCAAATGATCTCCCTATTTTCTCTTTAGACCAATGCCCGATGGATGCGCGACCGATGTGCGATAAGTTGCATACGTGTAAAGCATGCAGCGCTCAAACTTACTATTGTAAGTATCCGAAGTTAGTTGATAATTATTAAGCAATTAATTAATTAATAATGGTTACTTAGGTAATGGTCTTATGAGACCGCTAAATTCTCGACGTATACTCCGCCAACTACCGGAAACAATCAGACCGATGTGATGGTTATAGGTCAGGGCCAGCAGTATCCTCGATTCTGCTCTGAGTACAGCTCTTGTCAGGACTGCACCCGAGAAGAGTGTATTTGGTGTCACTGCTACGAAGATCCCATAAACAAAGGATTCTGCTACTGTAAGTACTCATTCTTAGAAATCTCTGAAACTGAACGTACGTTGCAATCTAAATAAATTGTGCATTTACAGATGATCTCACAATCGATTACCAGTTCACGTTCAATCTGTCCAAGAAGGAGAACCCTACACGCAGATCAACTTCCGGAATTCGGTATCCCCTCTGGATACAGATTTCGTTCTCGCAACCTCCCAAGCTCAATCTTTATCACATTGGACCGCATTCGTCAAATTCAAAATGCTGGAAACAAAGCAAGACTTGAAGCGGCAAACTGAAATTTTGCGGAAGCATTCGGAATATACGAATGGTTCCGAATTCATCCAATTCTTCTCCTTATGCTCCTCCCAAGCAGGGGTTACTAGTTAATTCAATGGTCGCTAGTAGTCGCTAGGGGAATAAAAATTGAAGTGCTGCCACTACAACGAATCTAGATCATTCGCTATACCAACCGTAAATAAAAAAATATATATAAAACACAAGCACGCGCATTGTTATATAAATATAATGGTATAAAAAAAAATTAAAAAATAAAATAATATATATATAAATATAAAATGTTTTTATTTACGAATATACTATATAGTAATTAACAATTTCAAAAATATTCCACGTTCAGATATTTCTTATAGATGATCCAAGTTGACTCGTGCATGATACATCCAATCTAAAGAAAAACATTAATTAATCGCCATTCTTTTTATCATCACTTACTACTTCTATTGTTTTGCAGATGAAGTCATCTGAAGTAATATGACTGTTATCATTAGCTCTATCACTGTTGACAACAATACCCCTACTGGTTCACAAGTTGAAGTTTGAAGTTTAAAAAATATTTATTTAGAGTAGATATACATACATGGAGTGAGATATTTTTAAGGGGTGGCGTACATGTGAGCTTGAGCTCATTTAGCCAGAAACATGATTAGCTTTAAATAGTACAAAAAAAAAAAAAAGTAAATGTTTTAAGGTAATGGTAATATGGTAACTGGTTCACAATAGGAGTCATCTAAATTAATAAGATTGTCATCGACAACTATTTCACTATCAACAATTATAATTTCTTTGGGCTCAACTTCTGTTTTACAATACGAGTGATCTAAATTATAAAAATTGTCCCTAATAATGCTGTTACTATCATTAGTACTATCAATTTTTCAACCTCTACTACTTCCAACAAATTTTCTGTTAACATTGGAAAATCGTAAAATTGAAAGACAGGTTTTCTTCTGAAAATTTCAGTGAAATGTAGATTACTAACTCTCTTAATACACTTTATACGCTCCTTATCCATATTTTTCAATGATTTCAATGGAGAATGAAGCGGAGGAAATGATCTCAATGGAATACCATCGCCGCTTTTAGTATCGCACCCTTTTACGCAGCAACAATAAACCATCCTAATATACAGCGTACATTAATTCAATTGTACTTAGACACACGCGTATATAAAGAATATTTGTGGAAATGTTACTTACTTGCAAGTGTTTGCTTGTGTTATTCAAAACGGCGAAATACAAATATGGACGAACATAGACAAAAAGAAGTTTGAAACTACATAAAAAAGTTTATGATTGCAAAGTAAACATTTGAAACATTTCCGAATAGTTCCGAATTCAACCGATTTCCGATGAAAATCTTCTTCTCTCCAGACCACGCAGACAAGGCCCTTACCAACTGGTTTCATTTTTATAATATCATGTGCAGGCCCCCAGCGACCGACACGTCAAGTGTACTAACTGCAGCGGCGCACACACCGCGAGCTCCATCACCTGCCCGGTGTACATAGAAACACTTAGCAGGAAACACAAAATGAATAAAACAAAAAACGCGCAACAACAGCTGGCGGTCTCGAGTCGAGCGCCGCACGGTTGTGGCGGCCACATTTCGCGGGAACGAGGGGGCGGACGTGTGATGCAACTCTCGCAAAATCGCCTACTTGATATGCGAACGTCACTCGCGGTGGCATCACCACCGCTACCGCCATCGGCGAGGAAGGCATCGACGTCTAAGTCCTGGGCGCAGGAAGTGGAAGAGGAGTGAGGGAGACACTACCGAGACGGACGAAGTACAAAAGACCAACGCTGGCACCGGCAGCAACACCAGTGACGCAGGAATCCATCCCTGGCAGCGGAGGCGGCGCTCCCACGTCGGCGGCAGCGGCGGCGGCCTCGGACGACATAGCAGCACTCAAGTACTACCTGAGGGTGCGACAGGAGACGGCCGGCAACATAACCAAAAATAGAGCCTGCTTGCCATCCACTAATAACACCAAATTTAACTACAGCATAACTAATTGGAAAAATTTTAGGAAAGAAATAGATCGGAGACTCACGCTGCCAAAATCGTGCCCATCAACAAGTGCTGCTATTCAGGAAGCCATGGAAGCAACCATTCCTAAAATAAAAAGAGGCCACTCGAATGGCGAGCTGCCGCAGCATATAGAGCGGCTCATCACCACCCGCAATCGCCAGAGACGGCTGTGGCAGCGAAGTCGCCTTCAGACTGATAAGCTCCTTATGAACCTCTACACGGCACAAATTAAAATAGCGATAAGCGAACACCGCAACGAGGCGTGGTACAGAAGGCTAAGCAGTCTCCGACCCACCGATAACACTCTCTGGAGGCAGGTCAAAATGCTCACCACCGAACCAGCACCATTACCCGCTCTGAGTAGAACGGGCGACGACTCGAGCGAGACTGCCATCAGCGACCGGTCGAACGCTGAGATGCTGGCGGAGCACTACGTCGAGGTGCACCACATCGGAGACGCGACCACCGACACGCGAGAGCAGCGCGGGGTTAGTGATCAGGTTAGTGAGTTCCTTGAGCGGGCTCGGCAACATACCAATCCATTAGAAATGGAACATATGATGACCAGACCGAGTGAGGTGAGAGAGGTCATATTGAGGACTGTAGCGAGAAAGGCACCAGTGGGTCGGTGTTAGCACCCTTATTATTTGCCCTATACATCAACGACATACCCAAGGGCTTGAACACTAACCTAGCCCTCTTCGCTGACGACACGGCAGTGTACGGGACGTCGGAGACTGCGAAGATTGCAGCAAGGAAAGTGGAAATCCATCTAAAATCCATCAAAGTTCCAACCGCAGGAGGTCGCAGACAAGATGTACATTAAATACCTTGGCGTGCGCCTTGACAGGCGGCTAACCTACAGGAAGCACATGCAGCTAACGGTCGCCAGGCTTTATGAAGTTATGAGGCAGCTATACCCTCTGATGGCCCAGAGAAGCGGACACGACACTTTATGCCAAGAAATTTAATGTACATTATCTCTCATATTACTTCCTGTATATATAACACATAATAACTATACCAAATAAAGAAACTTTTAAATAATAATAGTTCTCGTTCGATCACTGAAGTTAAGCACCAGTTCTCGTTCCCAGTCGCGCTCGGTCCGCCGAGCGAGGCAGACGTGTCTCCGCATCGCCGCGCAGTCGCATATACCAGTGAGTAGTACAGTACTATCAAAAGCCGCTTGCCGGCTACACAAGCTTGGCAAGCGGCAATAAAGACTAAAACAAAGCGTAAAGTGAATATTCTGTGTCGTGAGTGAAAATGATTAAAGAGTCTGTTATGCCGAACATCGGCCATGTACAGCCACAGACCAGACGGATGACCAGGGCAGCCCAAGCCAGAGACCATTGTAATTGAGTCGGAACCGGAAATGAGTGCTGAACCCTAACGTGCCGCGGGGGATAAACGGAAAAAGGCAAGGGCGAAAGCCATTGTTCGCCGTTCGGGATCTGTTCCTTCGGACGAGGGGAATGGCGCCGCGCGGGTGAAAAAAGGAACCAACCGTCGCGATACAAAGGTCGGGCGTTGTTGTGACAAAGAACCGAATGAGTCACGCGTCACCGAGTCGACGCCAAGCGACGCGCATGATTGTGACAAAGTGCCGAGCGGGGCTCTTGCTATCGACTGTGAGCCGAGTTCAAGCGAGGCGCGTGTTTGTAATGAAGAGATATGGCCAAACGTTGGGCATGGCCGTGACAAAAAACCGACCGAGGCACGTGCCGTGGAGTCGAGGCCAAGTGAGGCGCGTGGCTGTAACAAAGAGCAGAGACAAAGTGAGGCTAGTTCGGCCGACTCAGAGGAGGAGGACGAGGAGAATGCCAACTCAGGCAGTGACTGGAGCGTCGTCACCTCCCCGCGTTCCAAGAATAAAAAAGCACGCGAGGACACAAAAGTGAAGAGTGCCGCGAAACCAAGAAAGCCGCCGCCAATAATGACGGAGTTCAAGCTGGACAGAACCGCCATCCAAAAGCTAGCAAATGCCGTAAAACCGGACAATTTTTACGTACAGCAGAGGCAGAGAATTAGCACTGATACCATGCATGCGTACTATCAGGTGAAGGAAGTGCTGCAAAACATTAAAGTGGACATGTACACGCCCAAAGAAGAAGCTGTCGTGTCCGACCAATTTATTGTCATCTATTGTATAATTAAT